>NW_007728198.1:315327-326178 GCF_000696425.1 Galeopterus variegatus | reverse complement strand
AAAACAAAACAAAACAAAAAAACAGAAAAGACCAACTCTGAAAGAATTTGTAAAATGGATGACAATCGATTATACTCATGGCACACACTTATGATGAAATGTTTTGAAACTATGTCGTATACCTGAATACTACAACCCTTGAAAACCAATATATGACCCTGCTCTATGGCAACACTGTAGTGCTTTAAAAATTCAAGTGTTCCTATTCAGATAATATAGTTAACTAATTGCTATATATAAAGTAGATTATTTCAACTGTTCTCAAGGTGCTACGTTATTTATTACCACGAACTACAATTCCTAACCTCACAACAACCACCAAACTAAAGCAAGCTTTAGGGGGAATTATTTCATACTCTCAAAAGACACCCATGATTCAAAAAATTAAGAATCACTTAATATACAACAATTTACACCTCGCTATATTGACTGAGTTATACTGTCTCTTTAGACTTTCTCCCTGATAATTTCTTTTTAGAAATTGAAAACAGGCTTAGTACAGCTAACTGGAATTCACTGAAAAATGCCCAAAAGCCATTTTAGATAGTTATTTATTTCAAGCTCTTTCCATGTTATATTTCTAAATAATACTTGAAGGCTACAACTTCACCTGTCTCTCTCTCTCTCCCCACTCCCCTTTGTAATGAAATGGAGGCAGTGGAATACCACAAACAGTATTCTGTCTGAATAACCAAGAATTGGTTGTGTCTGTAGGTGAAAAACTCGACTCTGACCCAGGCAATTACCTGACCCAATTACTAAGAGATTAGAAAGTACATAGTATTCAAGTCATCTAACTCAATTCTCTTCACCTCTCTCAATGCTACAAAGATTACAAGAGGCCACAAAAAGTAACTNAGGGCCCTTTTTTTTTTTTTTTTTTTTTTTTTTTTTAAGTTATTTAAAAATGTAGGTTCAAGTTTTATAACTGCTGAAATACAATAAACATACCTGGCAGTGTAGGGTATGGCATGGGAGAAAGAGGTAACCTACTTTAGTAGAACAAATATCACAAAACATGTGGGATTACTACATTTTAACAAAGGCAAGTTGCTATAATTTTTTAGGTCAAAAAATTAAGTTCCTCTTATTCTGAGGATGTGAAGAAAATTAGGAAAATAAATTTGTGTTATGTCTTGAAAACTTGTGACCAAACATACTCCTTATAGTTCTGATGAAATCAAAGTATATGTTTTGTACATATACATAACATTTTTATTAACTTTCTGGCTTGTCTGGCATTTTAACAGGATTGAAACAGAAATATCTTTTGAATTACTTATTCCCTAGATCATGTTGATTTCTGGCTTGTCTGGCATTTTAACAGGATTGAAAGAGAAATATCTTTTGTACTACTTATTCCCTGGATCATGTTGATTTCAGTATTTATATTTAGTACGGTATATGTCTTCTATATACATCAGGATTTTGTCTTGACCAGGGATTTTTCTTTCCTGGAATCTATTCACACAACTAAGTTAGAGTCTTCCTCAAATTCAACTTATGGTTCATAAAGACTATGAACAATCTTTTAGTTCGTTTTGTTCATTTATACTTCCAGAAAAAAAAACAGTGTAAGATTGAGAGCTGACCTAAGTTAAAAAATACATCAATGAATATTTTTTGTTTACTTGCATACTTACCCTCAATTCACCTTCATCAAGTTAATCTATTCTCATCAAAAACTAACAAACAGAAGAACCTAAAAAATGAATCCCACATTCACAGTTTTAGCTTTATGTTAATTATTCACTTAAGAAAGTATAGACTGCTCTCAATTATTGTTGTGAAAGATGGAGAAAGCTAGTAAATGGCATTCTGGAGATAAAATACTTTGGACTTAACATGGCTCAGATATGAAGAGAGGGAAGAAGTTAAGGATCACACTAAGATTTCCGATTTGCATAACTGAATAAGTTGCGTTGCCATTCCCTAGAACACTGCAAGAAGAGCTGGGGGGGAGGAGGGGTGTTGAGTGTGACTGTGATTATCTAAGACAACAAAAAGGAGTGTCAACTACACAAGTGATCGATGTAGTCAAATTCAAAGGAAAGGTCCAAGTTAAAATATAATTTCATGATTAACCTTGCACATAGGTGAAAGTGAAGCTGTTAGTCTAGACAAGATTACCTAGAAAGAGAGTACAAAATAAAAGGGTCCAGGACTGAGCCTTGAATAAGCCCAACAATTAGTATCTTGGTGAAGGAAAATCAGCCTGCAAAGATGGAAAAGGAGCATCCAGAGGAGGAGGAAACCATGGAAGTTTCATGTCATGGAAGCCAAAGCAAAATAATGTCTCAAAGAAGGACTCAGTTAGCATATGCTACCATAATTCTAGAACCAAACTTTTTTTGCAACTAAGTATTTTGGTGGTTTTCAGTAGTAAATTTTCTTCAGTTGCAGACATCTGGTGAGATCATTATTTTGCTTCATAAAATTAACATTAATAACCTTAAACCAAAAATAATTTAAAAAATCAAACTTAAACATTACTAGTTTTGAGTAACAAAAATGATATACCTTCCAAGTAAAGAACTTCCTAAACATACACTTAAATTCATTTCTACTTTAAGCATGGATACAATAGATGAATGGATTGACTGCTCTCAACATCAACTAACAACTGTAGAGGTTTTATATACAATCCACTTGTACATGGCTCAAAAATTTTTTTAAAGGTAAAAAAAAATAAAAGCATCTTCAGTCTTCCTAAATTCTTCCTTCAAAGTGGGTTCCTGAATATTATCCACCACATTCCAGATGCACAAGTGATCACTAACTTTGTGATTATAAGCTAACTGCTATGTTTTGTGCGGAGCAGAAGGTGACCGAGAATCTTGACTATATAGTTTATGATCATCTTGTTGGCCAAAGTGTATTCCTTTAGTTGCAGCAATTCCATTTTCCATTTCTCTCTGCTGTGATGGGGGTGTGATTCCTGGATGCAAATGTGAAGAGTCCACTGTTGAATGGTGACTAACATCCACTTTGGCTAAAATTTCATAATACAGCAAATAAAACACAGGTGTTATTATACCTACTATCAACATTATCACTACAGCTGTCCACCACCCTATTCCCCAGTCTGCTCCATAATAGGGATCCTTACGTTGAATGTTCTTGCTATCAGATTCAAAACGTATTTGTTGTGTTAAGGCAGACACTACCTCATTGAGGTTCTCTCTCTTGGTGTCTGTACACTTTACTATTTGTTCTATGTCTCGGTCTACTTCTTTTAAAAAGCTACCAGCGGACTCACTGGAAGAAAGAGAATCATTAGCTGGTAGAATTTCCTGTTGTTCTGGAGCATACTGAACAGATGAAGGACGTGATGCTTGTCTTCCTTTTGGAGGATGAAGTGTTTCAGTCAATGAACTAAACTTTTTCACTGGAATTTTGATAGACCTGAGGGCAAAAAAGTCTTGATCACTGATGAGATTGTTAGCTCTCTTGATATCTGCTACCGTACAACAATACTGAAGGGCTACTGCATTTAAAGTATCTCCTTCCTGTATATCTTTTGTTAATACTATAATGTCATCAAGTCTATCTCTTGATGTACTTCTTCGGACTTTCTCTTTTCCTCTGGATCGAAGCTCATACACTTCAGCATCCTCCTCCAACATATCACTGTCTGTACAATTTCCAAATGCATGTACTTGACCACTTGACTGAACTCCCGGAAGGGGAAAACTACGATTCTGATGCCTCCCTGCCATAATGTTAAAATCTGTCCCGTTAGCAGGTGGGACGTAGCGAGGACACAGCTACCGCGTCCACCGCTGCCGCTGCTGTCCCGGGCAAGCTCATGGCAAAACCTGCAGTTTGAGTTGTCCGTGCCCACCGCCGCGGTCGCCGCCACCCCAACGTCTCCGCCTTCTGGGCCGTGCGCCGCCGCCACGTCCGCAAACCTGCGGTGCGTCATCGCGTCAAGTGGGCGGAGGTGGGAAGGGGCGGGAGAGGAGGCGGAGGGCGGGGGAGTAGGGCGAGCCCGGAACCGGGGGCTTCCAAGCACCGGCCCACGCCCAGCACGCAGGCGCAAGGACGCCCCTGGGCCCGGGGGCGGAGTCCGAATCCTTGCCCCGCCCCTGCCTCCTCTCCCTCGGCCCCGCCTCCTCACTCCCAGTGGAGTAGCTACGCCGATCAAGTCCGAGGGCCCAGCCTGCGACCGGGGCTGACCTGCTGGCTGCGCTTTTGTCCAGCGTCCACACAGCGATGGCAAAGACAGTCTGGAGCACGCTGAGGAGGGGGCGGTGCTGAGCATTTGTTGGGAGCTGTTGCGCATTTCTTCTTGGTCTGCTAACGGAGTTTTCTTTAGGGTGGGGAAGGACACTTCAAAAGCACGGCATGGACCTCCCGGATTTAGAAAATTGCGCCATGCTTTTTACCTTTCTCATGCAGAAGAGGCAGAATACTGGAGAGAAACCCTTGGGGGGCCGAGGGTGGGGAGTTGTTTCGGCTTTGTGTTTATGGATGAGGAAAGTGAGCCACCTAGAGTCTGGCCCTGGGAAATGTTTGCCCTGCAGCCTCATTTTGTGTCAAGGAGTCAAGGCTGTCAACAAATTGTAACCTATTTTGGTTTGAAAATTAACTGAAAGTCATCGATAGTCACAGTTGGGTTCTATGAGATATTAATTTGTTAAATAACAAACTCACGACTTCATATATGGCTTCTCTCACAAATATACTGAATGAGTATGATAATGTGTTTGAATTTATGTAAATGAATGTAAAGCATTTTAATAACGTGTCTGATGTCTCCCCGTGTTGACGTTACAGACATTGCACTTTGACGACCATCTTAACTCTTATGACAATATGCATCTTGAGCACAAATGGCCGGGATGCAGGGTGCAGAGCACTTCTTTTCAGAATGTCTGAATATTTATACATCATGAAGCCTTTGAAGCTTTGTTTTAGATTGTTTTCAAAGGGCATGTTTTTGGTTTTCTGGGAAGTGCCTCAGCAAAGGTTAGGAATGCTGCATTGCAATATTATTCTTTTATTTGAGGGAGTAAGCACTGTGCACCACAATGCTACAAAAAGAACTGCAGGAGAAGACTTAAAAAAAAAAAAAGTTTGTTGGAGCTGTTCTGTGTGCTGTTGCCCTTGTGACACTCTGTCTGTAACCATTTATCACTGAGACATTTTCTCATCAGTAGACAAAGGCTATATTCCCTACTTGATGTGTAGGGCTTCAGCTGCTTAGCCCTCATGAATGTTAATGGGAATACAACCTTCTGTCTGCATATATGTTACTTTTCTTATTTTAATGTCAATAGGCAGTGGAATCCATGTGAGAGCTGGAGTGATAGAATTTCAAGCACTTCAACAGGACTGACTGCTACCTGTGTTCTTTGTATAAATACTTTCTTAACGATAACGCATGCTCTTGAATTGTTACTTGTATTTAACAAAAATGCAGTAATTGAACTTTTTACAAAAAGGCAATAATAGAATTATATTTTGATATTAGAATATACAAAGGAAGCAGTTAGCCATGACTTTTGGCCAAGTTCCAGAAAGCTGGCCTGCAGGAAAAAGTACTTTGTCTTTGAGAAAAAGGATGTCCGCAGTGTTCAGCAAAGCCAAAAGGATTTTTAGTTGTTTTGAGATCTCACACTTCACAGTTTCCATTAAATGACTATAGATGAAAGAATATGTAGTTTCTAGGAATATGTGTTTTTGTCACTAATGTTTAGGTTTTGTGAATTGCTCCAGAGTAAAAGTTGTGTTATGAGAACATAAATTGATGTAACTTGTTAGGAGTGTCATTTGGCAATATCTGTCAGAATTAGAAATGCAGTTGACTGAACTATTACGTTAAGTAATTTTTTAGATTCACTTACAGATACATAGGTGTAAGATTTAACACATACGTTTAGGAATGTCTACTGCAATAATAGCACAAATCTGAAAACATTCTAAATGTTCTCAGTAGCCTACTCGATACTTCTGGTACATTAAAACAATGTAATATTAGGGCCGACCCTGTGGTGCACTCGGGAGAGTGCGGCGCTGGGAGCGCAGCGATGCTCGCGCTGCGGGTTTGGATCCTATATAGGAACGGCCAGTGCGCTCACTGGCTGAGCGCCGTGTGGGCGACACCAAGCCAAGGGTTGCGATCCCCTTACTGGTCACGAAAAAGACAAAAAACAAACAAACAAAAAAACAATATAATATTATACGTTGGATCAAAAGAATGAAGTTGATCTGTATTTGCTGATTTATTCATTTATTTACCTAAGAAATTTTTGTTAAAGGAAAAATACATGCAAGACCTTTGTTCTGGGAATTGGGGATACTGTGCTTAAAAAGACAAAAGTCCCTTTACTCAGAGAGCTTGCATGAATGTAAGCCCATAGAAAGATCCCCAAAATGTGTTTTAAAGAGAAAAAATTAAATTTCTATACAGGTGGTATGATGTTATTCCTTTGGAATAAAATTTTAAATGTACGTCTCCAACGCCACCCCCCATGCACTTCACATCTATGCAGAGCCATGCATTTAATTTTCTTTCTGGAAATTTACTCAAGGAATTTTAACAGTGGTTGAAAAGAACTAGAAGTGGCAGGGGAGTAGGCAGGAGATTTTGCCTTTTCCTCTTAAACCTCTCTATATAGATTGAATTTTTATTACTATGTGTTTTTATTAAAAAATATTAAGGCTAAACACATTATTTTCGAATAACTGGACTTGTTTTTTCCAGAGTTAATCTTCAGTTAATCACCCATTTTTTTAATCGTTCCCAAGTCTGTTTGTACTTTGTATTCAAGTGATGAATACCTGGAGAAAAGAATCATATCAATTCCTTTACAAATCAAAAAATAAAAGGGTAACAAACATGGAATTCTTTTTACATTTCTTCTTGATTTCTCTCTGATTTCTTTTAGCCCTGCTCTTTCACTCTCTGCTCTTTCCTGTATCCTTTTATTAGCCTTTTCTTCCTTTTTCTGCTTTTCAGAAGTACACTGGAAAGAAGTTCTATGCTAAGAAAATACTTAAAGTAGTCTCGAATAAAATTAAAATTGGATTATGGGGTAAAACTTTAAAAAACTTCCCTAATCTCTGATCTTCAAACAACCCATTCATAGAGAAAATTATTATGTCTCTTCTCTAGAAGTCTTGGGGAAAAAAACAGACTGCATGACTTAAATATTTTCTGCCAGCAGATATACCAGATGACCTAGTCGGTTGCCTTTCATCCTGTGATTTTAAACATAGTGATTATTATAATCACAGCTTTGCCATAATCTGGGTAAAAGAGTCAAGTATACTTCAAGAATCCAGAGTTGCTTGTAAGTGCTAGTAAGTAATTCAGAGATAATAAATAGGACTTGAAAACGACCATCTCAAGTTTCTCTGTCTCTACAGACATTATTAGAGGAAAGCTAGCCTCACAAATACTATTCTTAAATTCTCTTGTCTTGTATTTGTTTTTTTGGCAGCTGGCTAGTATGGGGATCTGAAAACTTGACCTTGGTGTTACAACACTGTGCTGTAACCAATTGAGCTAACTGGCCAGCCCATTATTCTTAAGTTCTTTAGCTAGGTAGCTGGTGCTTGTAGAAAGGAATAGTTGAATGTTTATAATTAAGTAGAATATAAGTTGAAATGCTTTGTTTCCCATGGTCTTTACAGTCACTATGGCTACACAGGCAAATCAGTGCAGGTGAATGCCTCCAGAACCTGCAACCTGCTTGTTTTTGTGCCAATTCTTCCAAAGACCTAAGATGGTCAGACAGAATTCAGTTAAGTCCACTACAAGGAAGGAAAGTCTGAGGCATGACCCAGTCTCTTCAATTGGGTGAGGGCAGAAGGTGATCACCCATAAAAGGAGAGCACATCAAAATTGAGCCCAGAGAGAAGGTTTCTTAGGTTTAATCACAGAGTCAGGAAAACTAGGGGTAGGGTAGCATAATGGAGAATGGAAGAGGCAACGGTGTCTTCTTATTCTAGTCTAGGTCCTTCCAGACAGTGAGAGGCCACTTCTGTGACAATCTTCAACTTAACCAATGGTATCTGAAAAATCAAGCAATGATGTTCAAAAGCAAAGCTTCTGTGCCTATATAAAACATCATAGAGTAGTGAAGTGTACATACCTAAAGTGAAGGTAGTGCTTATCTGACAAAATACAAACTACGTCTATTCACATGACAAATATTAAGTAAGTAGCTACTACGTTTCAGGCTCTGCTTTAAGTACTGGGGACACGCAGTGAAAAGTGTACATACCTAAAGTGAAGGTAGTGCTTATCTGACAAAATACAAACTACGTCTATTCACGTGACAAATATTACGTAAGTAGCTACTACGTTTCAGGCTCTGCTTTAAGTACTGGGGACACGCAGTGAACAAACAGACCGAACTCCTTAATACTCTTATGGTGGAAGATAAGTAAATGAAACATTAATGTGTTAGATGGTGATAAATGAATAGAGGAAAATAAAGTAGAGAAGGAGGCTGGAGTGTTTGGGGCCAGGAGAGTTTGCATTTTTCATAAGGTGCACAAGGGAAGGCCTGGTTGAAAAGGTGATAGACCAGCACAGGCCTGGAGGGACAGAGTGCATGAGTCATGTTGGTACCTAGGAGGATTTACCATTGTAGCAGTCGCTGGTTATACGTAAAGTTTCCCTTCTCCATACTCACCATATTTTCTTTTATTTACAGTTTAGGTTGAGCTGAATTTTATTTTTCCTTCTTGCCAAGTTTGAATCCTCTCTGGCTTCTAAATCCCTTCAGAATTATTTGAAGCAAAGAATGCCTGCTGACTTCAAAGAGTGTTTCATACTTGGATTTATTCATTTTGTTATATAGCAATAGTAGTGGAACCTATATTCCTTTCTATGCAGAATAGAGTGTTTGGCAATGGGTTAATCAATGAGCAATCTGTTAAAAAGAAACATACAGAAACTCATTTCTTTGATTTGATGTTTGGAATGGACTTATTTTCCTTCAGAGTATTTTTCAGTTCTAACTCTAATCCATTATTTTGTAGGAGAATCAATTTTTATTAATTGAAACTTAATTAAATTACCATTTATTACCCTGCCCTCAGCTACAGATTTGGTTGTCTATAGCATCGCATAGTATAAATAGTTGCTTTATAAAGATTTCTGAGTCCTATTGTTTCAGCCATTTCATTGAAAGATAAATATTTTACTATACCAATCTCTAAAGAAAATTCCTTGTGTGTTATTCTTGGCCTTGTGAAAGATAATTTATATAGGCTTTATTGTTAATGCTGATGCAAAAGAAGGCATTAGCTTGAGAAAGAATGATTTTTTTTGTATAAAACTGTTACGGTTGTTTTTAAGGCAAAGCCATAAAACCAATTACATAAACTATTCTAGTAAAATAGATATGCTAGCCTTTCTACTTTATTTGGGTTTAGCAATTGGCTGAGATAGGGTTAGGAAGTGAATATGGTGAGAATACACAAGAGGGTTAATAGTAAATTCTTTCCTCCTCCTGCCCTTTGCTACCATCCATGAGCTGTGTTCATTTTTTCTCTCAATATCTGCCCCTTGCTCATTAAAATTCTGGTTTCATAAAAACTAGAAGTACAGACTGCTGTTGCTGGTTGTGTGTAGCAAATGAGATTGATAGGGACTGGAAACTTCAACAAGGAGATTGTGATAAGAATGGTAATATCTACCTCTTCCAGCATTTACAAAGTTAAGGCAGCCTGCGCAAAACTGACATTTTAATAGCTGTAACAGCTGTTGTCAAATGTGGTCTGTGGACCCCTGTCAATCCCGAAGACACCTTGGGCCCTTAAGCATTTTCATAATAATTCTAAAAAGTTATTTGCCTTGCTCACTGTGCTATCACTTGTATTCATAGTGAATCCTTAGCCTGAATCAAGGCAATGGCACCAAACTACATTAATTTTCACTAGTAACTATTGCATTCTCTACTGCTACATACTCATTTAAAAAAATAATTTCATTTAAAATCGTTCCTGGATTAAGTAAAAAGTATTCATGGCATTAAATCTCAACTCTTGAGTACATGGCTTTTTCTTATTCTTTCTCATGAAATGGGAAATATGCATAAAGCCCTTCTGCTGAATATCAGAGTACAATGGTAGTCTGCAGGAAAAGCTCTGGTGCCTACTCGATGACATAGTTGTTTGTCTGGTGCCATTGTTTGAGTTGGGAACTGAACACGCCATTTTTATGAGGGCACCATTTTTAATAGAAAGAATGATTGACAGAAAAACTGCGGTCAATCAGACCTGGATATTTGGTGGGCATTTTCTCAAAAATTTACATAATAACCCAGTCATTTCAAGGAAAACAAGACAGCAGTTACTACCATTGATAAAGCTCAAGTTCTCCAACAAAAATTAGAATTTTAGAAAATTTTTATTGCCTATATGAGGTTGGGAGCTTCCCAAAACTAAAAGAATTTTGTGATGAGATGGGTGATGATATTAATAATGTGATTTTCCAAATATCATATAATGAAATTTGTCAACAATGTACAATGCTACGAAATTATGCATAGATCCATTCAAAGAATAAGGCCAAGGGATTTTACTGTGACTGAGTAAAAAAAGTTTATTGATATGGTTTCAGATGCTATATTGCAACTAGCCTTTGAGGAACTATCACTTATTGAGTCCTGGTATAGTATCAAAGAAGAATAACCACAATTACCTGAAAAAACTATTAAAATCCTTTTCCGTATTCCACCTGTGCATCTGTGTGAGGCCAGATTTTTTCATATACTTCAGCCAAAACAACATATAGCAATAGACTGAATGCAAAGCAGATGTAAGAATCCACCTGTCATTAGAGCTAATAGATGAATTTAGCGAAGTTGCAGAATATAAGAGCAACACACA
>NW_007728198.1:313680-314808 GCF_000696425.1 Galeopterus variegatus | reverse complement strand
TTATTGATATGGTTTCAGATGCTATATTGCAACTAGCCTTTGAGGAACTATCACTTATTGAATCCTGGTATAGTATCAAAGAAGAATAACCACAATTACCTGAAAAAACTATTAAAATCCTTTTCCTTATTCCACCTGTGCATCTGTGTGAGGCCAGATTTTTTTCATATACTTCAGCCAAAACAACATATAGCAATAGACTGAATGCAAAGCAGATGTAAGAATCTACCTGTCATTAGAGCTAATAGATGAATTTAGCGAAGTTGCAGAATATAAGAGCAACACACAAAAATTGCTGATATTTCTATACATTAACAATGAACAATATGAAAAGGAAATTAAGTAAACAATTTCATTTTCAATAGCATTGAAAAGAATAAAATACTTACGAATTATATTCAGCCGAGGAGGTGCAAGACTTGTACACTGAAAACTATGAAACAGTGCTGAAGGAAATTAAAGAATATCTAAATAAATGGAGAGATGTTAAAAGTGTATTGATGGATTGAAAGACTTAATATCACTAAGATGGCAATACTCTTCAAAGATATCTGTAAACTTAACACAATTCCTACCAAAATCCCAATGGCCTTTTTTGAGAATTGGAAAAGCTGATCTTAAAATTCATATCAAATGGCAACGGATCCTGAATAGTCAAAACAATCATGAAAATGAAGAGCAAAGTTGGGGAATTCACACTTTCTAATTTCAAAACTTACTACACAGCTACAGTAATCAAGATAGCGTGGTGCTGGTGATAAAGATATACATGTAGTTCAGTACTATAGAATTGAGAATTTAGAAATAAACCCATTCATCTATGGTCAATTGATTTTTGACAAATATGCCAAGATCATTCTATGGGAAAAGAATAATATCTTTAACAACTGATGATGGAACAGCTGGATATCCACATACAAAAAAATGAAGTTTGATCCTTACCTTATAGCATATACAAAACTTAAACCAATGTGCATCAAAGACCTGAATAGAAGAGTTAAAACTATAAAACCATTAGAAGACAACATAGGCATAAACCTTCATGATTTTGGATTTGGCATTTTAGCTTTTTAGATATGACACAAAAGTGCAAGTAATAAAAGAAAAATAGATAAATTGAACATCATC
>NW_007728198.1:310802-312015 GCF_000696425.1 Galeopterus variegatus | reverse complement strand
TTCTTCTCTCTCCTTTTAACAGTTCAACTTATTATTTGTTTGTTTGTTTCTGTTTTTGTTTTTAACTTACAAATATGAGTGGGAACATGCAGTGTTTCTCTTTCTCTTTCTCTTAAGCATGGCTTATTTCACTTAACACCCTTTTCTCCAAGTTCATCCATACTGCTACAAATGATTTCATTACTGCTACAAAGGATTTCATTCGTTTTTTATGGCTAAGTAGTATTCCACTGTGTATATATGCCACATTTTCTTTACCCAGTCATCTGTCAATGGGCATTTAGATTGGTTCCAACTCTTGGCTGTTGTGAATAGAGCTGCNTTTTTAGATATGACACAAAAGTGCAAGTAATAAAAGAAAAATAGATAAATTGAACATCATCAATACTAAAAACTTTTGGGCATCAAGAACATTATCAAGAGAGTGAAAAGACACCTGAACAAATGGGAGAAAATATTTGTCAGTCATACATCTCATCTAATATCCATAAATATAAAGATCTCTTACAACTCAACAACAAAAAGACAAATGACTCAAAGAATGAGCCTAAGACTTGAATAGACATTTCTCCAAATAAGGTATACAAATGAAGAATAAGCATATGAAAAGATGCTCAACATCATTAAGTCATTAGGGAAATGCAAATTAAAACTACACTAAGATGCCACTTCATACCCACTAGGTTGGCCATAATTTTAAAAATGGAAAATAAATGTTGGTAAGGATGTAAAGAAACTGGAATACTTATACATTACCGGTGGGAAGGTTAAATGGTGCAGATGTTGTGGAAAATAACTTGACAATTCTTCAAAAGGTGAGAAATATAATTACCATATGACCCAGCAATTCTACTCCTAGTTATATGCCCAAGAGAATTGAAAACAGGTTCAGACAAAAACATGTATACAAATGTTTATTGCAGCATTATTCTTAGTAGCCAAAAGATAAAAACAGCTCAAATGTTGTTCAATAGATGAATGGATAAACAAAGTGTGCATACAATCTCAATATTATTCAGCCATAAAAAGAAATGAAGTACTGCTGTATTATCCAACATGAATGAATCTGGAAGTGAAAGAAGCCAGACACAGAAGATCACAATATGTATGATTCTATTTATTTTATTTTTTAGTTAATTTTTACTGAAATACATTGATTGTATATATTCACGGGGTACAGTTATATTTCAATACATGTACACAATGTGTGATG
>NW_007728198.1:277370-309415 GCF_000696425.1 Galeopterus variegatus | reverse complement strand
ATAAACATGGGAGTGCAGGTATCCCTTTGACATGATGATTTCCATTCCTTTCAGTGTATACCCAGTAGTGGGATTGCTGGGTCAGATGCTAGTTCTACACATAGTTGTTTGAGAAACCTCCACACTGTTTTCCATAATAGCTGTACTAATTTACAATTCCACCAACAATGTATAAAGGTTTCCCTTTCTCAAAATCCTCACCAGCATTTGTTATTTTCTGTCATTCTGATAATAGCCAGTCTAACTGGAGTGAGATGATGTGTCAGTGTGGTTTAGATTTGTATTTCCCTGTTGCTCAGTGATGTTGAGCAATTTTTCATGTGCCTGTGGCCATTTGTATATTTTCTTTTGAGAAATGTCTATTCAGCTCCCTTGCCCCTTTTTTAATTGGGTTATTTGTTTTTTCACTATTGAGTTAAATCATTCAATTGTTCCGTGTGTATTCCTCGTGTATTCTGGATATTAGTCCCTTATCAAATACATAGTTTACAAATATTTTCTTCCATTCTGTAGGTTGTCTTTTTGCTCTGTTTATTGTTTCCTGAGCTGTGCAGAAGCTTTTTAGCTTGATAAAATTCCATTTGTTTATTTTTACTTTTGTTGCCTGTGCTTTTGAGGTCTTATTCATAAAATCTTTGCTCAGTCCTACATGTTGAAGCATTTCCCCTTTGTTTTCTTCTAGAAGTTTTATAGTTTATTATTTGTAATATCCCGAGTAGGCAAATCCAGAGACAGAAAGCTGATTAGTTGTTCTCAGGGGCTAGGGAGAGAGAAGAATAGAAAATGACTGCTTAATGTTTACAAGTTTTTCTATTGGGATGCTGGAAATGTTCTAACTGCACCATGTTGGAAGGCACATAATATCAGTTTGTGTTATTATTGGTGACCGGACACTCATCTAAGTACTTTATGCATGTAGTTTTTATGCTGTAGCTATTATTTATTTCTTTTAGATTTCAGTATTTGTACATAAGGATACTGAGAGATTAAGTATCTTGTCTAAGGTTCACATAGCTGGTATATAATAGATCAGAGTTCCAAACTCAGATAGTTGTTCCAGAATCTGCAGGATTAGCCAACAACTACATTGCAAAGAAACTGATAACTGATTTTGTGGTTCATAGCTTATCACCTGCCTCTAGGGTATATACGTGGAAGCCAGGAGATTGATCTTAAAGCCTGTAGTGAGAATTTCTTTAGAGAAAGCTGTTGTTGTGTTGTGCATACCACCTCTACCACCCCCAGGCAAAAGTGGTAGGGAGTCAGAGAATCACTTGGCAAACTTGGCTGGAGTTTGAGGAGCAGAGGGACTGGTACCTGACTTGTCCTGGAAAGGTGAAACTGAGCTTGACTCTGCCTGCAGGAAGAGTCATGGCAGGGGAAAGGTGTGGTATTCTGAGGGCCGGGTGTGGACACAAAAAAATGGTCTAAATTTCCAAATGTACCTCCCCACAAGATCTACCAGGAGGGATGAATTGACCCCTATGGAGAGCATCTGTGATGGCCTGCTAGGAGGTAGGGACAGGGAGGTTAATTGCAAGTGGCCTGCCCATGGAGACCTCGCCCGTGCTGGGTATCCCTACAAACGAGAGTTTCCAAGAACTCATTTGGAAAAGAAGCTTTCTTTACCTCTCCTATCTTTTTCCCTGTTTTCCAACTCTGAAGGAGCCATAAATGAGCACAGTAAAAGTGGATAAGTACAATTGCTGGAAGGAATTGAGGAAAAGAATAACTATGTCCTCCTTCCCTGTTGTAGGCTTTATAGCCTGAGTCAGGCTCAAACAGGCAAGGTACTAACTCTCAAAACTTTAATGGGAGGTTAAGCTTAAAAATGGAAAATAAATGTTGGTAAGGATGTAAAGAAACTGGAATACTTATACATTACCGGTGGGAAGGTTAAATGGTGCAGATGTTGTGGAAAATAACTTGACAATTCTTCAAAATGTGAGAAATATAATTACCATATGACCCAGCAATTCTACTCCTAGTTATATGCCCAAGAGAATTGAAAACAGGTTCAGACAAAAACATGTATACAAATGTTTATTGCAGCATTATTCATAGAACTTTTCCAGTTGTTGGGTGGAGTAGATTATCACTGACAACATGAAATCTTTTCAGTAATGCTACCCAAATTCTGTCCCTACAATGGGAGCCAACTGCAGTTGTCTGAACATAGGCCAAACATTTGTTTGGAGATTGATTCTGCTCTCTCTGCTGAGTAGAATCTGGAATATGGATAATTCCTTTCCCTCCACTGCTAGATCTTTAAACTTGGTTACACAGGCAGCACACAGAAGCAAAGTTTTTGTTTTTTGTTTGTTTGTTTTATCTCTTTCCACTCAGTCTCATTCTGTACTCTTCCCATCTCCCTTTTCTTCTCCTCTCCTTCCAACACTGTTCCTAACATAAACCAGCTTCTGATCTGCTGATTTTACCTCTATTCCAGCACTAAGCTTTCTCACTAGACCTAGAGAAGATGTGATGTTTCTGATTAGAGCTGGGATGATCATTCACAAATAGGATTTACCCTTGCTCTCAAGTTCCATTAGTATAAAGCATCATTCAATCCTGTCCATCAGCTACTAGTCCTCCCTCTCAGATCCTCCAATCCCTCAATATGCCTCCAGTACTTGTCTCTGGGCTGCTCAACAGGATACCAAAGGGAGGAAGCCTGGCACTTTGCTTGCATCGCCATTCTGTAAAAGGGATTTAAGAGCAGAGCTGATCTGTTTCTTCAAATGGGGAAGAGTATCCTCCTCCTACCATCATCTCAAATATAGAGGGCTTCCCTTTAAGTGCCTCATGATGGGTGAGAGTAAGTCCAAACAGACTGAAGAGTGAGACGTTTTGGTATATGCAACTTAAAAAGTCTTTCTTAATTAAGGGAGAAAAAAGAACATTTGTTGGTTCGTGTGTTTGTAAAATTCCATGTGATGTGGCTAAAGGTGTTAGACAATTTAAAATTGAATAAATAAAATAAAATTCCTGTCCATCAGCTACTAGTCCTCCCTCTCAGATCCTCCAATCCCTCAATATGCCTCCAGTACTTGTCTCTGGGCTGCTCAACAAGATACCAAAGGGA
The DNA here is from genome assembly GCF_000696425.1 of Galeopterus variegatus. Lineage (NCBI taxonomy): Eukaryota > Metazoa > Chordata > Mammalia > Dermoptera > Cynocephalidae > Galeopterus > Galeopterus variegatus. The sequence continues at coordinate 306,330 of NW_007728198.1, read as the reverse complement.
GGAAGCCTGGCACTTTGCTTGCATCGCCATTCTGTAAAAGGGATTTAAGAGCAGAGTTGATCTGTTTCTTCAAATGGGGAAGAGTATCCTCCTCCTACCATCATCTCAAATATAGAGGGCTTCCCTTTAAGTGCCTCATGATGGGTGAGAGTAAGTCCAAACAGACTGCAGAGTGAGACGTTTTGGTATATGCAACTTAAAAAGTCTTTCTTAATTAAGGGAGAAAAAAGAACATTTGTTGGTTCGTGTGTTTGTAAAATTCCATGTGATGTGGCTAAAGGTGTTAGACAATTTAAAATTGAATAAATAAAATAAAATAAAATAAAATTAAGTAAACACCTTTATTCTATTGAGTGATGATGACAAAGAACAGGACAGGCTGCCATTTTAAATTAGGAAGAAAATTTTGTATTGGGTTGAATCATATGAACCATTTTGCCAATATTTGACCATTTTAACATTGGCAAATATCAATTTCATGTGGATCAACCTAATATAGATCTTTTAAAGACATTTCTGATGGTTTTTCTTGGCTGTAGATGCTTTTCTATTTTAACGATAACATATGTAGGTCTAAGTTTTTCTCTTATATTATTTTCAGTTACATGACACTGCCAGTAGAGTGCGTTGGCTGCTTGGTGAGATCAGTGAAAAATTAAAACAAAATGTAGGCATCTGGTTATGATTTGCCTCTCCAGTTGCTTAATTCAACGTGATGCTGCCTAATTCTCTTTCTTTTCTTCTGTTCCATATGGTGGAAGAACAACTACCAAAGGATGAATACTTTCAGTACCTTTCATATCAAAGCTGCTGCTTTCACGTATTGTTCTATTGATACTACATTTTGGCAGTGGATGAAGGGACACTGCTAAAGTCTCTGCTTGTAATTGGTTTTATTTGGGAAAGATTTTCTTTGAACTAGTGACCACCCATGATTATATAATTATCAAAAGTTAACTAGCTTTGTGTTTCTTATAGGAAATATTCACAATTCAATTCCTTGCTTCTGGAAGAACAGAAAAGAAAGGGGGGGAGGAAAAAAACAGAACTAAGGAGTATTAGAGAACTCCATTTTGCTTGGTAGTATTCCAAGCTCTGTCTTCATGGTACTCTTTCAAGCACAATCTTAACCGCCTTTTTACTTTTTCAAAATCCTACAAAAAAGAAAACTTAAAAGTATTTTTATTTTCTGAAAAGTGAGACAATTCCAGTGTAAGGTTTTTGATATGATCTGACTTACATACAAGCTGCAGGCAAAGTATTAAAGTCTTCTGCAGGGTACTCTCATATGCATTTCAGGATGATTTGAAAGGTAGAGCATTCCAAACATAAGTCTCAAACTCCTGGCAAAGGTGTCTGTGTTAAGTGGGCCAGGCACCTACATTTTAGATATAAACTTTGCAAGGTCCCGCATGATCCCTAAACATCCCACGTCAAACCTCTCTTCCCACATTGGGCTTGATTTTCCCACCCATGTGGGAATAGACAGTGGGAGCTTTGTTTGCAGTGGCTTTGTCTGCTTGCAGACACTGGTAAAATAAACATTACCTAACATTGGAAAAGTCCTTGGTAGAGCGTGGGCGTCCTAGGAGAGCTTTCTTATAACCCATCAGGTTGTCTGGTGTAGATTGGCCCCATTTATGATAACTGGATTGCAATATCTTGTGCAGATTCATATAGGACTGGCCTTTGTCATGGGATAAGTGGGAGATTCCTCACCCCTGGGAAGAGATCTAAAGGAGAAATATTGAAGAGAAACTTGCCGTTCTTCATTTTAGCCTAGCTTTTAAGTCAATGAAGCTTCAAAGGCACTTTTGCATCTTTTTAGGCAGATCTGTAGTCATGAAAATTTCTCCTAATTTCATCTTTGGGCATTATCAGCCCAGTGATAATGGAAAATGTACACAACAAGTGCATGGATTGAGAAATCAGACTCATTTTGTGACCTATCCACTAGAAACATGTGATTATAAAAATGTCTTTAAAAAAATCTCAGTATTTTAAAATAGAAAAGGTCAGTTTTATAATTTTTGTTAGTAGAACAGGTAAAAAGTATTAATAAATGAAAGTGATTAAACAGGAAGATTTGGTAGATGACATGCTCTTATTAATTATTCTTCAAGATGGGTTATATAAACTTGGAATTTAAAGAATCTTATATCAAAGATTTAAAGATTTTATATCAAAAGATTTACATCATTCCCCAACCCCTGTCCCTCCTCTCCAACATTTCTCTGGAAATTAACTATTTGGATTCAGCATTTGATAAGTTCACACAGCCCACAAAATGTTTTTGGAAACTTTAAATTATTTTTCACTGAATTATCAGGAATGTAAATGCAAGCTTATTACAAGATAATTATGAAAGAAGTGGAAACTGTATAGTCTATCTTCATAATTAAAATATAGACAAATTATAATCTTGGCCCAACTAGAGCTTGATGTTAGGAATGAAGGATTTGTTTGCCTCATCTCCTCCCAAACCTCAAGTAATAAATCTCAAAAGCTTCAATATTGATTCAACAAAATGAACGGCTGAGTCATTTCAGAAGGACCCTGACAAGTGGACAAATGCTGCCATGGTGATATTTTGATATGCAGTGTAGTTACTGAGCCTTGCTGGTTTCCTCCCCCTGCCATTACAGCAAAATAACAACCCACAGGAAGTGCCACACACAGCGTGCCTAAACCAGAGGTAACTAGGCAAAAATTTTTTTAAAAAAAGATTTAATTAGCTGTTCTTAAAGGATTAAAAATTCCATATACATTTGCAACTGATTTATGGGGAAATTCCTTTTAAGATATGAGAAAAACTGTTCTGATATATGCTTCTTGCTAAGAATTAACAACAAATATTGATTTTAAAAAGTCTGAGATAGTATTCTCCATAAATATATTGTAAACGGACTTCTTGAGGATGAAATATTTTTAGCTTGGGAAGATAAAGATTTAAAATATTTTCCACAGGACATAAAATGATATATAACTCATCCTTTGCTAAGTAATGTAATAAAATATTTCATATGACCAGTAATAAAAATAAAATACAGTATGTTTAATCAAATACTACTACTGTATATATTTAGAGTCGTAAGGATTTTGATGAGACTATTTGTTAAAAAGGAATATGCACAGTTGGCTATTGCTTGATCTTGATAGCCATTTGATGAACCTATTTAGCAATTACATATATGTTCTTTTCTTTATTACTATCAAATATATCCAGATACATTTGTATTAAAACAGATACAACAAATCATAACAACGAAAAAACATTATTTTACAATTTTGAATGGAAAAATACTTTTAAATATGTGATTACAAGTTTGTTAAATTTATTTTTGTATAATAAACACTATAGTGTTTTCAATATTGGATTGGTTAACTCAGAAGAAAATCTTTCTCAGCTGCATCTTAAATACAGCTAAAATAGAAAATTACTGTTTTTATTTTATTTCATTGTTTTTCTCTTTGCCAGTTATTGAAATCTTACTATGTGGCAGACATCATTATTACAAACTTGTATAGTAGGTATTACAAGAATCTCCATTTTGTAGATAAGGAAATTAAAGTGTGAAAGATTAATAAATTTATCTAAGTTTGCTCAACATATCTACACTATACTGTCTCTTGACATCATCTGGACCTGACCATCTGAAATGCTTTTAATTTTGCTATTCTGTGTCTTTAGAAATAGAAACTGTACTACTGACTGATCTTATAAAGTCTCAGACATCATGTTCTGTAAGTAGACTTCTTGAGGAAAAACATTTTTTTTTTCCTTTTTGTCTTTTTTATTGACCAGTAACGGGATCGCAACCCTCGGTGTCACGCCCGCACTGGGGACCGGCAACGGGATCGCAACCCTCATTGTTGCGCCCGCACCACGCTCAGCCAGTGAGCGGGAACCGGTCTCCACATGGGATCCGAACCCTCGGCGGGAGTGCCGCCGCACTCCCAAGTGGTGCACTCTACAGTGCGCCACCGGGCCGGCCGGAGGAAAAACATTTTTAACTTAGGAAGATAAAGATTTAAAATATATGCAATAGAACATAAAAATCATCATTTGTTATTTACTTTTTACTTATTAATTTTAGAAAAACTAAATACTGAGAGTGTAAAAAATTTAGAAAAGGGAGACCTAACCAAGCAGAAAAAAAGCAAAGTATTAATTTCACATGAAAAAGCAAGAGAGAAAAGTCTTTTCTGTTGGTTTTTGCTTGTTTGCTTTTTGGCATCGCATTTCTGGTTTAATATGTAAAATGCTACCTCAATCTCTGTTGTCTATGATAGTCTGTGTTGCCTGCTAGCTTGTCAAATATCAAAATCTTAAATTAAAGAGGATCTATTCTATGTAGGGACTAGATCACTTACAAAGAAAGTTCTGACATGGATTAGAGATTTCAAAATACTCATGATAAATCATGATAAACTGATTACCTGTAACTACCCACAAATAGTCTAGATAAGATCTGAAGGTTTTGGGGAGAAAGGAAAATATGGAAACTCTGACTTTGGGGTGGACTATGGAAGCTCTCAGCTTCTTCCATCTGGCTCACCCATATCTTTCTGGGAAGCGGCTTTCTGTGGCCCTAACTTGCCCAACCAGAACCAACCAAGGCTTGAGACACTCGTCACATAACTCCTTTCTGGGAAGGTGTGTAGCCATCTTCAGCTGGAGATCTTTGAACCCTTTCTGCCATTCTCCTTTGTCCTGGTTCCTCTGTCACACAATTGTACCTATGTTAGCTGTCCTGAGGCTTTGGTATTGGTTTTGTCTTGCTTTTCCTCTGCAGAGGTTTGATTGTGGAAATCTTGGTTTAGGGAAGGAAAGATGTGAAAAATGCCATCTTGATAACCTTCCAGTCCTTCCAGGCTTCCAACTTTAAGTTATTTTCTGAAATAAGCTTTATACCCCCCAGAAGGACTTTTCCCAGTTTTCCAAGACCCTTCCTAGATTTCATCTCCCTGATAAAGTATATGTTTTGTTATGTGATCCTCATTGGATAGACAACTCTAGGGGGCATCACTCACATAGATTTCCACGTAAATGGCATTGCCAAGAGTTCCACAACTCCCACAGCCCTGAAGGGATTGACATAGACAGGCATGGCCCCAAACCATAAGGATGCCAAACCCCAAGGAAACTAAGTCTCTTTCCAAACTGGAATTCACATGACTTTAATTTTAGACCAACAGTCAGATTTTAATACTTCTTTAAAGCAGCATTCCCAAAAGTGTATTTTGAATATTAATAGAAATAATATAGAAAAAAAGCTCTGTGATCAAAAAAATTATAAAATAGTGAGTTAAACAAATTTATTTATTTATTTATTTATTTATTTATTTATTTATTTTTCGAGTTAAACAAATTTAAACCGGTTTACTTACTACAGTACTTGGATCTTTTAATATTTCATTGTGTGTAGTGATTTTTAAAGGATGCTTCCCACATTTTTGGTTTCATCTTTTGCAAGTTTGGGGAAAGGAAACTCATAGTCACATTTTTAGAAATGCTGTGATAGCTGGTTTACTGAAGGATTTTAATTCAGTGGGGTTCAAACATGAATAAGTATTAGTGTCTCCAGTCTCTTTATGTGTCCTAGGTCAAACCAATTCTTCCCAATGGGTAGCAAATTTCTTGGACAAGTTCCATAACTTCAATATAGTTTAAACACCAATCTCAAATCATATTTAAAGATTTCTCCTTTTTACAACTAGATAGACCAATTTGCAGAAAGTGTGTGTGTGCGCATGTGTGTGTGTGTGTGTGTGTGTGTGCATATATGGTGATTGTGGTTTTAGGATACCTCTCTTTTCTGCCTGTTTCTTTTCAAAGAGTCTGCTGAATACTGAGAGCTGGGAGGCAGAGTAGGAGAAGGACAAACATCCCTATGCTTAAATGCTTATAGGTATAGCGCCCATTTTTGTGGTTGTGGTTGCTTTTCTAGATAATGTAGCTATCCTATGGGTGACCAGCATAGTGACTTTCTCAAAAGTACCTGGTTAAGTTCTGGTGAGATCTATTAGTCCACCCCAAAGTCAGAGTTTCCATATTTTCCTTTCTCCCCAAAACCTTCAGATCTTATCTAGACTATTTGTGGGTAGTTACAGGTAATCAGTTTATCATGATTTATCATGAGTATTTTGAAATCTCTAATCCATGTCAGAACTTTCTTTGTAAGTGATCTAGTCCCTACATAGAATAGATCCTCTTTAATTTAAGGATGGGGTTTCTTACAATAATTTCTTCCTTAACCACTTCTTCGCTATTGCCCAGAAGTACACAGCCTCTTGTTCCTGGGATCTCCCCACTGTGTAGGCTGTTCTCTTGGGTCAGGTATTGGCAAGATTTTGCTCATAAGCAGCTTCTGTGGTATCTCAATCCATGGGAGAGCTACACATCCTTGTACAAAGGAGGGAGCGAGGTTGCTGTCTTGAACTCCCTTCTTTTCTGTCATCTTTCTTTCCCAATTCTCTTTCTTCTTAGGGGTAGGGTCAGAGCAAATCAGTAAGTTATTGGCTTGAGCAGACATCCATCAGCAGAATGAGCTGCCAGTACTCCCTCTCTACCATAATTTCTAATCTCTACCACAGTTCTTCTGGAGGGGAGAAAAACCAGCACCTCACCCCTCCTTAACTTAAGACTAACTTCTAAGGCTGTTTCCTTCCTTTCCCTCTCCCCTTTGGGATGAGAATAAAGGTAGGTGGTTGTCCTATATTTAGTCCTGTCACCTCTTAAGCAACTCTGGAGGCAGAGTGTGGTCCCAACGGGTGGCAGCTTTTTAAGGAAATCATGTCCTTATTGTCTCTTTGGTTTCAGCTTGTGCCTTATCACCAGTTCTAGGGGAGCAGAAAATAGCTCATTCAGTACATTGGTTTATAACATCATACATTGTCCACAACAGGTGCACAAAAAGCACTGTTTGGTACAGATTTGATAATAGTTGTTGTATTTTTTTAGAGGTTGAGAATGAAGAACTCAAGGCAAGTCTATTAAGGGTCAGAATTTTATTTTATTTATTTATTTATTTTAAAGATGATCAGTAAGGGGATCTTAACCCTTGGCTTGGTGTTTTCAGCACCACGCTCACCCAGTGAGCAACCGGCCATCCCTTTATGGTATCTGAACCCGTGTCCTTGGTGTTTATCAGCACCACACTCTCCCGAGTCAGCCATGGGCCAGCGCCAAGGGTCAGAATTTTAGATCAGAGCAAGCAAGAAGTTAGCCAGAATCTGTATATATAGCAGTCTTGGGGGGCAGGGTAAGGTATTGGTCAGAAACTAGGCATAGAAAAAAGAAACTATAGGGAATAGTCCATATTTTAAGCAAAGAATCAGGGCTAGAATTTATATAACATGTAGTATGTAGAGAGACCTTGTGGAAAAGGACAGCAAAGTCAGTTACAGAAAGCTTCTTGAGGGCTGAGACCACATCCTTATTCATCTTTCCATCTTTGAGGCATCATACATCATTAGCACTCAATAAATATTTGAGTGAATTAATCAATTTAGGTCACCAGTATCAAAAAAGAACTTGATAACTACAATAATTTTTGTATCTGAATAGAGCAGGGGTTAGCAAACTATGGTCCTTGGGCCATTTCTGGCTGTTTTTGTAAGTAAGTTTTATTGGCACACAGCCATGCTCCTCTGTTTACATATTGTTTGCATTCACACTAAAGTGGCAGACTTGAATAGCTGCGACAGAGACTACATGGCTGGCAAGCCTGAAATTGTTACTGTCTGGACCTTTATGGAAAAAGTTTTCTGACCCCTGGCATGGAGGTTTAAAACTATTTTTACATATGTTTTCTAGTGATTCAGTCACAGCATGGCTAATCCAGGTCCTACAGAGAGGGGTACTTGGGAGCACCTCGGTGTTCTGTCAGAAGGACAGCCTCAAGTCCTGGGAGCTGAAGCAGGGCGGGTGTGGGAGTTCCATCTGGGCCAAGAGGAAGGTCATCTTCATTCAAACAAGTAACCTCTTGCCTCCTTTCTCTGAGCCATCTTTGTTTGTATTTCTCTGATGGCACTGGTCACATTGTACTTTGGATTTATGTTTTCTTTCTCCTACTAAATGTGAACCAGATGAAAGCAGAGACCACATTTTGCCAATGTTCATATTCTGAGTAGACAGTCTAACGATGCTTCTCAACAAGTAGGTAGCCATTTAAAATGTGCATTGCAGCTAGCAGGATTATGGTACTCTCAGAAGAAGAGGAAAAGCAAGGTCTGGCAGCTCAGAGGCAGTAGGCTTTTAAGTATTAGAAAACAATAGTACTGTTATGAAATGCAAATCAGTTTGGAGCAGAGCCTTCAAGTAAGTAGTAGTACCAAGGGATAACTCTCTGTGAAAGACTGTTTAGGGACTTGCTCAGATTTTCTGAGACTTTTATTTCCAGAAGGCCCAAAATATTTGTCTTTTTCTGACCAAGGAGCAAATTCTAGCAAATTCTCAGTTGTTAAACAGATTCTGTGATCCCTTTGGGACAGGAAATTATTTCCTTTGGCTCATAAATTCTGATTCTGGTTCTGAAAGTGGAGACTCCTTCTCACATATTTGTCCAATCACATCACTCATTCAACAAATGTTTAATGAGCTGTTCCTGTGTGCCTGGTTCTTTGAGAACTTGAATTTAAGCTCTGTTTTTCCATTATGGAGTTCTAGAATGATAAACACTAAAATTAATTAAGAGCTTTACTACATATTGGTATGCAAGTGGGGAAGGTTGGGGTGACTAGTTGCCTTATTCTTAGATTCTAGATAGGTCTGAACCTGGAAATGCGGCGAGGAAGAGGAGTCCAGCAGCTACGGTTTGAACGTCTCCCCAAAACTCATTGAAGCCTGATCCCCATTGTAACAGTGTTGAGAGGGTAAGACATCAGACTATGGTGTTTGAAAGGTAAGGCCTTTGGGAGGTGATTGGATCATGGGGACTCTGTCCTCATGAATGATTAATCCGTTCGTGAATTAATGAGTTAATGGTTTAATGGATTATCAGCGTGTAGACTGGAGGCTTTATAAGGAAGCACACGAATATGCTCTTGTCATTCTCGCCATGGGATATGATGATAGCCATGGCACTCTGTAGACAGTTCCCACCAAGAAGACGCTCACCAGTTGTGCTCCCAGGGCCGTGGACTTCTCAGCTTCCAAAACTGTAAAAAATAAATTCTGATTCTTTATAACTTACCCAGTTCCAGGTATTCTGTTACAAGCAACAGAAACAGACTAATACACCAGGTCTGTGGCAAGCCCCTGACAATCTCCCCACCCCATCTTTTTTCTATCTGGGGCCTAGGCCCAAAAGAAGAAGCTTTTGGCAGATATGTGTACCCTTGAGGTAATATCCTACTTCTACTTTTGGGGGGCAAGAGCGGATATATACTGCCTTAGCTTGGTTTTGCCTCTTTGGTGAAATTCCTTTATGCTTGCCTAAACTTAGATCTGTAAAACCTTGAGTATGAGAAACACCTTTTTGAGGGACTAAAAAGATCTTTGGAGAAGATTTATAGGGCTGTCTTGTTATACAAAACTAACTAAAAGTAAATTAGAGTAGAAAGGAAAATTGTGTGACAGTACTTTTCTTACTGGTTTACGAAAACTAATTGCTCTTTATTATGTGAAATTTATAGTTATTGAATTGATTTGATGAAGATTACTATGGTGAAAAGGCTTACATTCCATCGATGCTGCATCTAGGCAGAATTGGGAATTAGGCTAACTTTGTCTTCAGAACCTTCACCTTTCCTTTCAAAAGCCTTCTGTCAGTGGCACCTGCTACTTTTAGTTATTGAATTGATTTGATGAAGATTACTATGGTGAAAAGGCTTACATTCCATCGATGCTGCATCTAGGCAGAATTGGGAATTAGGCTAATTTTGTCTTCAGAACCTTCACCTTTCCTTTCAAAAGCCTTCTGTCAGTGGCACCTGCTACTTTCCACCTTCAGGTGCCCAGTAATCCTCTTCCTTTCTGTTTTCCTTATCAAAGCATGGCTTGAAGAACAAAAAGTTTCTCTAAGCTGTAAATGATGGATGAGGTTCAAAATATCTCCTATTCAGTCTTGTTTGTATTTTATATTGGATCAAGTCTCACATTTTGTAAGGTTGGATTGTGAAATATAAATAAATAAGCTCCAGGCTTCCTTCCTTCCTTCCTTCCTTCCTTCCTTCCTTCCTTCCTTCCTTCCTTCCTTCCTTCCCTCCCTCCCCCCTCCATGTATTGAATTTCCACTATATCCTAGAGCCTATTCTAGCTACAGGTTATAGAGTAGTGAATGAGAAAGACAGGAAAACTATCCCATGCAGCTTTCATTCTTATAGGCAGACAAAAACGCCTAAATAAGCAAATAAAATATTTATTAGGGAGAAATGATATAGAGAAAATATAACAAGGTAACAGGTAAGAGTGGCTATGGAAGTTACCAGGGCAAGTGCCCATGAGGAAGAGATAGTTGAGCTGCCCTGCAAATGAAGGATAAGACAGACGAGCCAGCTGTATGAAGATCCCCAGGAACAGTGTGCCAAGCAGAGGAAAAAGCTTGTGCAAAGGCTGTGAGGCAGGAATAATTTTGCTCTGTTCAAGCTAAACAAAGAAAGTCAGTGTGATGGGAATACAGTGAAATAGGGGGAAAGTTGTACAAGATGAGGCTGAAGAGGAAAAGTGGGACAGAATTATTTGGGGCATTTTGGCCCATGTAAACAGTTTAGATTTAAGCAAAGCAGTGGGCATTTGTTGAATAATTTCAGCATTTGACAGCAACTGAAGTACTTTGTCAAATACTTGAATACCAGCTATATTATTTCCTCTGGTTTTATTCTTCAAGGCAAGGACTGCCAGCTCTTTGGAGAAGCCTTCACCAATCCATATACACTCTTCCTCTTAGAGCATCTCTAGCAGTCTTTGGGCTGCTCGTTTTTGCTTGGCATATTCTGCTTTTTGATTGATTAAACTTTCACCCCAGAAGGAATGTAAATTCAGTGAACTCAGGTTTGTATTTTAGAGATTGCTGTTTTTCCCACAGTTCCTTCTAGGGTCTTTTGCTTCCTGAGCACTCAGTAATAATTGTTAATGAATTACTTAGTTCCCTTAGGCAGATTGGAGGGAGAGGGTGTAAATTTTTATTTCAACTCATCACAGTGTCTAGGGTGATATCATACACAGAGTGAGTATGCATATTGAGTAAGTCCATTTGTGCAGAATGTGTTTAATCATCAGATTTGATGAAAAGGATTAAGCTAGAATACTTGATTGATAGATACTGACCTTATCAAGGTCTTAGTAAATTAAAGTAACATTTAGCCACAAATAAAGCATTTATGCATGCTAATAAAACAATAAAGCTGTGAGTTGAATATATATTTTAGTAAGACATTTTAAATAATTAGGGAAACATTTTTCTAATGTTATTGCTTTCTGTTTCACGTTAAGACTATGTGAATAATTGACCCACTGTTTTGACTTTAAGTTGTCTTGAAGTTTCAATTCCTATACTGCGGGATTTAGTAAGCATGTTTGACTGTGTCTACTCTTTTAATAAGGTCGATGGATTTATAGCTTCTAGACCCGGGTCTAACCTTTATAGTTTGAGCCTCACAAGAAAACTGTTCAATCTCCTTGATCAAGTAGGTTGCTCTTCTCACTACTTTTTGCAGTGCCTTGAAGTGCAACATTTGGATTCCCGTGCAGTTTCCGTATAAGAACCGTTTTCCCCGAATAACCTTTACCTTTGATACCCAGCTGTTTGTTGAGTGTTGCAGCTTTGAGATGAGACCTTCAGGAACAGCTCATAATAATGCTAAATTAGTACCCGTGGACAGCAGTGTCTAACTCAAAGTGACTATCCAGTTATTCCTCTTCCAGTTCAGGAGGAAGGGTACCTATGTGCACTGCATTTAGAACTAGGAGACCTAGGACCTGGCTCTACCTCTTCCTTTAACTAAGCCACTCGCTCAGCTCTTATTTATTATTATTATTATTATTATTTTTTGGCCCATGAAAAGAGGGAAGTGATGTTGAACTGCTAATCTCTAACCTCCTTCCCAATCTGAAACTTCCATAATTCTAATGCTGCGTTTGCTTTAAAAATGTCTGTTGCAGATGGGGGTTTACACACTGCGGATGTTATGTTCTGACACTGGGGCCTTTCCTCTTAAACCCTGGGCAAAAGAAACAACCTTTGTTGAGGGGTAACCACGTTCCAGGTGTACCGCAGAGTTGCCCTTCACACACATCTCATTTACCTAATCCTTCCAACAGCCCTGGGAGGTAGGAATTAATAATACTATTTCATAAATGAAGAAATAATTTATCCGAGATGTTGACCCTAGTCCCTGATTGTATGGGTCGGTTGATCCTTCATTCCTAATATTTCATCAATTTGTGCTCAAATTTTCATGGGGCGAACACCTCAGGGAATGTGTCAGTCGACGTTAAAATATTCTTTTAGGAACAGAGCAAGACTCGGTCAGTGGCTTTTCTAAGGAAAACCAGAAATTGCTGAGAGTGTAGTACACAGGGTGGACTGCTCCGCTGTCGAGGCAGGGGTGGTTCTTTGTGCCCAAGAGGATAATCAGAAAGTTTAGCCAAAGGAGAATGCTAGAAAGGGCCACCCGCGCACTTCAGCAGGGACGCGCAGGCAGAGGCAGGACTCGCGCGCTCCCGTGCCCAGGCAGGTCAGTTTAGGCGCCTCGCTTCTGGAAGAGTCCATTAGCTATGGCCAAGGCAGGGTGTTCCCGACGTCGGAGCGTGGATTGGCTGCCCGCTGGGCAGAGCAAGGCGTGCTGCGGTGAGCGGCCACCCCCGCTCCGCTGGTCAGGTGAGCGCAGCCCCGGGAGCCGCGGGTCCTATTGGAGCAGAGGGAGGAGGGAGGGGGAGGAGGCAATGCAGGAGGTGGGGCGGGGGGAGGATGAAGCTCGCCTCCTGACCCGGTAGCGGGAGAAAGAGCAGCCCGGGCGAGGCTTGGGGACGAGAGCGACAGGCAAAGCGAGGGTGTGCGCTAAAGGTGGACCGGCGGGGGCCGCAGAGCGCGCGCGGATGTCGGTGTCTCCGGGGCCAGGTAGGCTGTGGGTGGGGAGTGGTGCTGCGAGCATCCCGGTGCCCCAGGGGAGTGCCGCAGCCTGGGCACCTGTTGCTGAGGTGGGAGGCGAGGGTGGCGCTGACGGCGGGCAGCGGAGGAGGCGCGGGGAGCCTGGGCGCGCACCCGGCGGACGCCGCGGGCTGCGGGTAACGGAGCAGGGTTGCCCGCGTGCATTCTGCCCAGGGCTGCGGCTTTGCAGTGAGCTTTGCATTGCTGCCCACACGCTCCTTGCAAAGCTGCCTGATCTCAAAGGTGCGAAGTGAATGCGCAGCGTGAAAAGTTTCCTTTCTTCTCTTTCTGCCTTTTTGAAATTCAAACCCTGGCCTTAATTTTAAAAAGTCTGGCTGTAAAATAACCAATCAAGAATGGCGCACCATAGGTAATAATTGATAATGGGAAGATTGAGATAAACTTAAGGAGTCTTGTTTATGTTCCAGAATAACGACTGCGTCCAAGAATTTCGGTGAAATATATTGATATCAGGGAGTTCGGAATTAGCCTGGTGCTGTAGAAAAATGTGTGTGTATATATATCTTAAAAAGCAAAATCTTTATCTTAAAATTGACTTTTTTCTTAAAACTAAAACTAAAAAATTGTGGCAATGTTCATCAGAGGAAAAATGATTTTAAGGTGCAATTTAACTTATCCTATATAACTTTTGTTTTAAACCAATTTTTCGCTTTATGAAATCCACAGCCTTTAAAATGTGTATAATTTCGATAAGTAAGCTGCACACTCTTTTAGAATTGATATCCAATTTAAAGGATGCATAATTACTGAGCGTTAGGCTAATTGCAAAAATATCCCTTAACTAATACAGCATTATTAAAAAATTCTTGCTGATAAAAAAAAAATAAATAAATAAAAAAAAAAAATAATAAAATAAAAAATTCTTGCTGATGTTATGATAACCTTAAATTAGTAAAGAGGTTTTTCCTCTGCTTTGTGTATCCGTTTATCAAAAGAACTAGATCAAACACTCCTTTACCCCACCCCCCTCCAAAGAAGATGTTTAAGAAAAAAAAAAAAAAGATGTTCCAGTAAGGATAAAACCAGCAATTTATCTTAGGGTAATTTCCTAGCTAAGTGGCAAACTCTTAAGCCTGTATGGTTTGGGAAAAATGTGGGCCACAGGGGAGTGCCAAATACACTCTGGACTGTATTGTAATAAAATATATTAAATTTATGTGATTAGGTATAACATTTTGGCTCTGCCATTAATTTACAGTGACTTTGGACATTCACCCATGCTTGGACTAGGTAATTGCAAAGACTTATTTCAGCTAAAAAACAAATATCTCTCAAGACTATAACTGTTCAAAGAGCTAACCAAAATATATACACTGAAAAAATAAGAGTATAGCTGAATCCTCTCTCCATGTTCTTTCCATGACAAAAGAAAATACCACTCACCGCTTATTGAATGCCTGCTATGTAGTGAATTCTGAGAATCCCTTTATATAGCTTATCTTATTTAATACAACACCACCATAAATTGAATGGTATCCCAATTTACAGATAATGACACTGAGGCATGGAAAGTTGAAGTTTCTTGCCCAAAGTTCTCCTATTAGTAAGAGCTGGATCAAGGATTTTATAGTATAGTATAGCACCTAGACTATACTGAGTGGAATGATTAAAAGCTGAATCTGCCTATAAACTGAAATAATCTTAGACTACAATGTGAGTCCATAATGGGGCAAAGATAACTTATATAACATCACTGATATTGATACCATCAGATATAGAAATAATATATCAGTCAACACTTATTATATTTTAATAACAATTATAGTTTAATATTGTATATATACTTATTAAATTGAATGTCAGTTGTATTCATTGCCAGAAGATGATAATATGAGATGTATCTGGAACACAAATGCTTTTATGGCAATAAAAATAACTATTAGAAATAATGTGGGAGGGCAGAAGCTAGTATTAAGCCAAAGTATGTCAGATGTCTTTCTACTTGGAGGTGCCCATGCTTAAGACAGTGATGGTACATCCAAGGTAAAGGAGTTTTTAGAGCAGAACTAGCTGTAACTAAACTCTTTTGTCCATATTCTCACAATGATGATGGTATGCCACATTTATTGAATGAACACTATATGTCAGGTATTCTACTAAGCCCGTAAAATAGAATAACTTTATATTTAACCATCAATTAAATCCTGATTTGCAGATGAGGAAAATGAGGCAGAAAGGCCTATGCCCTTGAAAGATCCACAAAGAAAATACTTTGTATCTTAGATTAGGTATGTGATCCTTCATTGTTCAGAAATTCATAGGCTGTGAACACAGCATGGAATCTTGAAGCACTAGTAGAGTCAAACTAGACCAACCCCTTTATTGTAAGACACTCACTTAAGGTCACATTCTTTTTTCCCAGTTATGACTTTGGTCACCTGTACATTCCCATAAACTATTGAGAATCATCTATATAATTTGGGATAAATGTGGGCCACAGGGGGGTGCCAAATACACTCTGAACTGTGTTATACTAAAATATGTTAAGTATATGTAATTAGGTGTAATATCCTGGCTCTGCCATTAACTTACAGTGACTTTGGAGATTCACCCATGCTTGGACTAGGTGATTGCAAAGACATATTACAGCCAAAAAAATTCTCTCTCTCAAGATTATAACTTATAAGTAACCAAAATATATACCCTAAAAAAGTATAGCTGAATCCTGTATTAATCCTTTACTCATGAGTTTTGATAATATTTAATGAATTTGATAAAATTTAATAACCATACCATTTTATGGTTATTAAATGTTGGATTTACTGCCACCTAACCAAATACCACCTTGTGCTCTTTCTTATATTGCTGCCCTACTGTTATTGAAAACTTCAAGGTTGCCCTTACTAGGATGCAAAATCCTTGAGGACAGTGACTGCATTATATATTTCTCTGCTATTTGTAGGATTAAGCAAAGTGGTTAATCCTTTGCATAAATGGCTTTATTACTTATTTGCCTGTGACACGTCATTTTATGCACCAGACTGAAATCTGCACAGTGAAAGCACTGTGCCCTCACCATTTGTACTTGACATGGTGGGCAACTAGACGATTTACAGATGCTCATAAGGTGTATTGAGTCTCTTAGATGATCGTTTAATTTGGTCATAAAATGTAGTATGTTACCATGGAGAGATTTGGACAGGTATTTGCATGATTTGAGGGGGGGAAATCATCCAGCTAAGTATCACACATAGTTCAGTCTATGTTTTTCCTTCTTTCTGTCTCTCACTTATTTTGACTTGGAAATGAGTGTTTTTCTGATTGTAAATATAATACAGAGTGGTACAGGAAATTCAAACAGTATAGAAATAAGGAAAAATCACCAGAAACTCTCTTGTCCGAAGGTTTTGGTGAACATCCAGCAAGAAAGATGTCTTTCTTCCCTTAACTTCTGTTGAATCAGGGTGAGAGCTGAATTATTTACTGAAACCATTTACAGTTTAAAGCTCTATTTAGTCTTGGTATTCTGTCACTCCTAGGCAGTTTAGACTTTATGTAAATAAAGATATTTGTTGAGAAATGAGGATAAACATGCTCCTAGTAAACCAGACTACTCCATGCAGGATGAAATAGTACAGAAAGTTGATTTCCCCACATTGCATTCAGGATTGGGGGCATAGGAGTGATCTTTGTATGTGTGGTGGGTTCCCTAATATGCTGGAATTTCAGGCCACACAGGAAGCCACAGCACCCCAGCTCCATTGCCCTGATAGAGGTGTGGCAGAGGAGGAGAAGGGTGGAGCTGGGGCACAAGAGACTGTGGTAATACAAAGGCTGTGTTTTCTGAATCCACTGTGACACACTATATACTTTAAAACGTACCAGACCAAGTCCCTCCCCCAGCTGCTGGGCAGGTGGTCATGGGGCCCTTTTCTGGTGCAGTCACGCGTAAGTCTGGCTTTACCTCAAAATGAGAGCAGGATGCTGATAGGGCATTTCCCATTCATTTATTCAGGATTCTGAAAACCCAGAATATGTACATCTTCTTTCTTGGAATAATTGTCCATAAATGAGTTTTGAACTAATACGAAATTATTAGGGAGACTGGGGGTCTCTTTGAAAGAGGCAATGATAGCTCTTTCCATATGCATTTGAAAGTAATTACGTTGAAAATATTTGTATTTTAAAGATTATACTATTTTATTATCTTAATTTCATAAATTTATTTGTTATTCAAAACTCGTTTTCCCTAGACATATTTTCTCCATTTGTTCTATATGATTGAGCAAAGAGTTCTTTCATGCTTTAACTTATTAGGGGCTTAACAGGGCTTTAATCCAACCATCTGTTCGCATCTTGGCACATGAGCACATTGGAGGTGCTGGTAAGGGCTAAATAAATTTCCCACATTTTAAAGGTTAGAGAAAGAGCTACCTTTATGAACAGATTTCAAATGATTCTCAGCAAGACAATGGTACAGAAGTAGAGTAAAAATGCATTTCATTCTCTGAAGCACAAGGTCTCCTGTCTGTCTGTAGTTTTGCTGAAAGGCAATTAGCATTTCAACTAGCCAATTTGGTTACATGCAATGAAGCACTTGGGTTTATAATTTGCTGCTCTCTCTGAGCTGTTGAGTGCTAGTTCTTATATAATCCTCTCCAAGTAGCCTTCTCTCCAGCGTAGTTATTGTTGCTGGTCTTAAATAACTGATCAACAGAGTTTCCTTTGCCTTCAAGTGTAGGGTACCATAGGGCAAGGAAAATGAAATGTCACGCTAATAAGGGGATCATTGTAATTAGAAATAGTCATTATTGTAAAATGGCACAGGTTGAAAAATATAGAATAGCTTCAAAGAAAATGCAACTCTAAAAAGATATTGTATGGCACTGTTAATAGTTTATTTCTGCATGTGGAATGCACAATAAACACAGGGTATATATACTGGCATTAATTGAGCTAAGATGATTCAAAATTAGCAAAGAAGAAACAATTCTTAATTATTTATATTGACTTTGCTCTCTTTATACAAGAAATAATTTTGTGGGGAATATGTGTAAAAGAGAAAAGATGCTTAAGTGTTATAACAAATGAACAGGTACCTCTGAGACATATGGTGGAAATAATTCAAGGTTTTGTATCTGTGTGCTAATAGAAAATAAGATTTGTTAGCTTCTTTAGTCACAAATTTTGGTAATTAGGTAATATTAATATATTTCATGTACATACTCATGTTCTTTTGAAGGAACCACAGTATGTTATGATAATCCTTTTGTATGATAATTAGAATGATATTATCCTTTAATCCATGTCATGGGACAGTAATTCAGATTAGCTCATCCTAACGTAACACTGTTTTTGCATAGTTGTACTTATGTAATTATTTGGAAGTAAAATAATACATTTCTCATTCTTCAAATAATGTTTAACTGAAATCAGGCATAATAGAGAAATATTTTAGATACAAGCCTTGCAAGTCATTAATATAATTTTGGGATCACAGTATATGAAAGAATTGCATTGTCTTCTATATTTTGAATCTGTCATTATAAAGAGAAAGCCCTGTTTGCAGCTACATTTAAAGTCATTAGTATATTATTCAACTAAACTCAGCAGTGTTGATGAGCAGGGACGAAAGGAAGAGGGGTCACTCGCTGGTTCTCTGGCACCCGAGTCAGCTAAGGTTGGAGAGTGTTCTGGAGAAAGTTGGACTTGATCTGACTTTGAAAAATTATAGAGGTGAGGGATTGGGGAGAGGTAAAGAGAAGGGGCTGGGGAGCAGGTTGGATCAAAGATATAGAGGCAAGAATGACCCAGGTGTCTTGGCCCAGACACACATTAGATTAAACTGCCTGGAAGTGTTGAAGGAAGAAGAGGTGACTGGAAGTGCAGAGCAGGTTGGATTTTTTTTTTTTAATTGAGATTCACATATGAAAAAGCTCACCTTTCAAAATATACAATTTAGTATTATTTAATATATTTACAAAGTTGTGCAACCTTCAACAGTGTCTATTCCGAAGCATTCTCATTATCTCAGAAAGAAATGCTGTGCCCGTTAACACGCACTCCCCATCCTACTGTCCTCTGCTACTTCTTAGTCCCTGGCAACTAGTAATCTACTTTCTTTCTCTATAGATGTGCCTATTCTGAACATTTCATGTAAATGGAGTCATACAATATATGGCCTTTTGTGTCTAACTTCTTTCACCTAGCATAATGTTTTTAAGATTTATCCATGTTGTGCCGTTATCAGTAGTTAATTCCTTTTTTTTTTTATTGCCAAATAATGTTTCATTGTATGGATATACCAACTTTCATTTTGTCCACTTATCAATTGAGGGATATTTGGGTTGTATCTACTTTTTGACTATTATGAGCAATGCTGCTGTGAACATACACGTACAAGTTTTTGTGTGGACACGTGTCTTCAGTTCTCTTAGTTATATATATAGGAGTTGAGTTGCTGGTTCATATAGTCACTTACGTTTCAATTTTTGAAGAATTGCCAACTATTTTCCAAAGTGTGTGTACCATTTTACATTCCCACCAGCAATGTATGAGTACCCCAATTTCTTACATCCATGTTGACATTTTGTCTTTTTGTTTCTAGCCATCCTAGTAGGTGTGAAGTGGTATCTCACTCTGGTTTTGATTTGCATTTCCGTAATTAATAGTGATGTTGAACATGTTTTCATATGCTTGTTTGCCATTTGTGTATCTTCTTTGGAGAAATGTCTAACTCCTTTGCCCGTTTTTAAATTGGGTTTTTTTTAATCAAGTTGTAAGAGTTCTTTATATATTCTAGATACTATTCCCATATCAGATATATCATTTGCAAGTATTTTCTTTCATTGTGTAGATTGTCTTTTTACTTTCTTGATAGCGTCCTTTGAAGCAAAAAAGTTTTTAATTTTGATGAATCAATTTATCTAATTTTTCTTTGGTTGTTTGTGCTTTTGGTGTCATGTTTAAGAAACCATCGTCTAATCCAAGGTCACAAAAATTTATGTCTATGCTTTCTTCTAATAGTTTTATAGTGTTAGCTCTTACACTTAGGTCTTTATTACATTTGTGCTAATTTTTTATATAGTATGAATTAGGGGCCCAACTTCCTTCATTTGCATGTGGATATCTAGTTGTCCAGGCACTGTTTGTTGAAGAGATTATTCTTTCCTCATTGAATTGGCTTGGTACCACTGTCAAAAATCAGTTGACTATAAATGTATGAGTTTAATTCTGAACTCTTACTTCTATTTCATTTATATATTTGTCTGTATTTCTGCCAGTACCTCATACTCTTGATTACTGTAGCTTTGTAGTAACTGTCCAAATCAGGAAGTGTGAATCCTCCAACTTTATTCAAAGATTGCTTTGGCTATTCTGGGACCAGACCCTTGCATTTCCATATGTGTTTAGAACAGCTTGTAAATTTCTGGAAAAAAAAAAAGTTGGATTTTCATTGGGATTGCATTGAATTTATAGATCAGTTTGCAGAGTATTGCCATCTTAGGAGTATTAAGTCTTTCAATCTATGTGTACAGAATGTCTTTCATTTATTTAGATTGTCTTTAATTTCTTTCAATGCTTATAATTTTTTAGTGTGCAAATCTTTTTTAATTTTTTAGTTTTTTGTTTTATCATTACACGATGTAAACTTTTTTTTGTTTATTCAATTTGTGATTTTTTAAATTGAAACAATTGATTATACATATTTGAGGGGCACAGAGTTGAATATCTATACCTGTGTACAATGTGTGATGATCAAATTAGGATAATTAGCATGTTCATCATTACAAAACTGTCCGTTAACCAATTTCTCCCTAACTTCCCTCCCCCTACCCCTTTCCCACCTCTAGTTACAACAGTTTTGTTCTCTCCTTCTGAAAGTTCAATGTATTATTGTTTCCTTCCTTCCTTCCTATCTAACTTTCTTTCTCTTTCTTTTATTTTCTTTCTTTCCTCCCACTTATAAGTGAATACATGGATTTCTTTCTGTGCCTGACTTTTTTTTCTTTTTAACAATTGATTATATGTATCTGAGGGGTATAGCATTGAATCGATATCTGCATGCATTATGTGATGCTCATATCAGATAATTAGTATATTCAGCACTACAGAATGTAATAATTTTTTGTGGCCATTTGCCAATTTCTTGCTAAACTCTCCACCCCTCTCCCTTTTCCCATCTCTGGTAGCCTCAGTTCTCTTCTCTGCTTTTGAAAGTTCAATGAATAGCTGTGATTTTTGTGTCTTTTTTTTCTTTCTTTATTTTTTAACTGCCACTGTTTAGTGAAACATGCAGTAAGTCTCTTTCTGAGCCTGGCTTATTTCACTTAGCATAATTTTCTGTAAGTTCATCTAGGTCACTGTGAATAGCAGAATTTCATTCTTTTTTATGGCTGTGTAGTATTTCATTGTGTATATATACCACATTTTCCTTATCCAGTCATCTGTTGATGGATATTTAGGTTGGTTCCAACTCTTGGTTATTGTAAATAGAGCTGTGATAAACATGGGAGTGCAGGTATCCCTTCAACATGATGATTTCCATTCCTTTGGGTATATACCCAGCAGCGAGATTGCTGGATCATATGGCATTTCTATCTGTAGTTGTTTGAGGAAACTCCATGCTGTTTGCTGTAATGGCTCATTAATTTACAGTCCCACCAATAGTGTAGGAGGGTTCCCCTTTCTCTGCATCTGCATTTGTTATTCTCTGTCTTTTTGGTAATGGCCAGTCTAACAGGGGTGAGATGATATCTCAGTGTGGTTTTGGTTTGCATTTCCCTGATGCTTAGTGATGTTGAACATTTTTTCATCTGTCTTTTGGACATTTGTGTATCTCCCTTTGAGTAATGCCTATTCAGCTCCTTTGCTCATTTTTAAATCATGTTACTTGTTTTTTTTTTTTTTTTGCTGTTATGTTGTTTGAGTTCCCTGTATAATCTGGATATTAATCCCTTGTCAGATGTGCAATTTGAAGATATTTTCTCCCATGTGTAGGTTGTTGTTTTGCTCTGCTAATTGTTTCTTTTGCTGTGCAGAAGCTTTTTAGTTTGATATAATCCCATTTGTTTATTTTTTTCTTTTGTTGACTGTGCTTTTGGGGTATTAATCATAAAGTCTTTGCCCAGTCCTACTTCCTGAAGGGTTTCCCTTGTGTTTTCTATTAGGCATTTTAGTTTCAGCTAAAAAAACAAAGGACCCTGAATAGCCAAACAATGCCAACAAAGACCCCGAATAGCAAAAGCAAACTTGAGCAAAATAAATAAATAAATAAAGCTGGAGGCATAAGACTACCTGGCTTCAAATTATGATATGAAGTTATAGTAACTTAATTATGATACAAAGTTATAGTAAGTTAAGACTTAAATATATTTAAGTCTTTAATTCATTTTGAGTTGATTCTGGTATCAGAGGTGCAGTGAGAGGTACAGGTCTAGTTTCATTCTTCCACATATGGATGTCCAGTTTTCCTAGCACTGTTTATGGAAGAGGCAGTCTTTTCTCCAATCTGTGCCTTTGTTGCCTTTGTCAAATACCAGTTGGTTGTAAATAGGTGGGTTGACTTATGGGTTCTTTGTTCTCTTCCATTGGTTCAAGTGTCTGTTTTATACTAGTACCATGCTGTTTTGGTCACTATAACTTTGTATCATAATTTGAAGCCAGGTAGTCTTATGCCTCCAGCTTTATTTTTTTTGCTTAAGATTACTTTGGCTATTTGGGGTCTTTGGTTGGTCCATATGAGTGTTAGCATGTTATTTTTTCTATTTCTGTGAAGAATGTCATTGGTATTTTGATGAGGATTATATTGAATCTGTAAATCACTTCAGGTAATATGGACATTTTCATAATGTTAACTTTTCCAATCCAAGATAATGGAATGTCTTTCTGTTTTTTTGTGTCCTCTTTAACTTCTTTCAGCAGTAATTTATAGTTCTTGTGTAGAGAGATCTTTCACCTCCATGATTAAATTTATTCCTAGGTAGTTTATTTTGGGGGTGACTGTTGTAAATGTGCTTGCTTTCTTGATTTCTTTTTCTGCTAGTTCATTACTGCAGTATAAAAATGCTGCTGACTTTTGCATGTTGATTTTGTGTCTTGCAGCTTTACTAAAATTGTTTTTCAGCTCTAAGTGTTTTTTGGTAGAGTCTTTAAGTTTTTCTGTACATAAGATCCTGTCATTTGCACATAGGGACAGTTTGACTTTGTCTTTTCCAATCTGGATGCCCTATATTTCTTTCTCTTGCCTTATTGCACTGGCTCATATTTCCACTGTTATCTCAAAAAGGAGTGATGAGAGTGGGCATTTTTGCCTTGTCCCATTCAGAATGATATTGGTGGTGGGTTTGTTGTATATGGCTTTTGCTGTGTTGAGATACTTTCTTTCTATACCTAATTAGCTGAGAGTCTTGATCATGAAGGGATGTTGAATTTTGTCAGCTACTTTTTCTGCATCTAATGAGATAATAGTATGATTTTTGTCCCTGATTTTGTTAATGTGATGTATCACATTTATTGACTTGCATAGGTTGACCCATCCTTGCATCCCTGGATGAATCCCACTTAATCATGGTGTATAATTTTTTTGATGTGTTGCTGTATTCTGTTTGCTAATATTTTGCTGCAGATTTTTGCATCTGTGTTTGTCAGAGATATTGGCCTGTAGCTTTCTTTTTTTGTTGTGTCTTGATCTGGTTTGGTATCAGTGTGATGCTGGCCTCATAGAATGAGTTTGGGAAAATGGCCTCTGTTTCCATTTTTTGGAATAGTCTGAGGAGAATTGGTATTAATTCCTCTTTAAAGCTTTGGTAGAATTCAGCAGTAAGGCCATCTGGTCTTTGGGCTTGTGTTTGTTGGGAGACTGCTGATTACTGCTTCAATTTAATTGCTTGTTATTGGTCTGTTCAGGTTTTTTATTTCTTGTTGGTTCAGTCTTGGTAGTTTGTATGAGTCCAAAAATATCCATTTCATCTTGGTTTTCAAATTTATTGGTGTATAATTGTTTATAATAGTCTCTAATGATTATTTGTATTTCTGTGGTATCAGTTGTAATGTCTTCTTTTCATTTATGATTTTATATGGTTCTTCTCTCTTCTTTTTTAAGTTAGCCTAGCTATTGGTTTGTCAATTTGATTTCTCATATCAAAAAGCCAACGTTTTGTTTCATTGATCTTTTGCATTTTTTGGTTTTCTATTTGAGTTTTGCTCTGATCTTTTAAAAAAAAAATTTATTTAATCATAATTGATTATACATATTTTTGGGGTTCAGCGTTGACATATGTTGATCAAATCAATATTACTTGCATATATATTGTTACAAATCGTACTTATTCTTTATGCCCCTAGTCCAATCTCTCCCCATCCCTCTCTCCCTCCCTCCTTCCCTGTCTGATAACCCTATATTTCTTCTCTCCTCTGAAAGAGTAATAGTTACTCTGTTGATTTGTTGCCTAGGTGATCTGTCTAATGCTGAGAGATGTGTTCAGGTCCCCCAATATTATTGTGGAGCTGATGCTTCTTCTGTCTCTCTGGAATGGGCTTTGTGGAGAGGGACATCTTCTTCTTTTCTTTGGTCTCTGCTGGTGACTCTCCTTGTGTCAATGCACTCCGGTGGCTGGTTGTCCATCTGCACAGTGGTTGAGGTGTCTAGTGGCTTTCGCAGTAGCCATGGTTATTGTGGTGGCTGTGGTGGACCACCCACATGGTGTTGATATTTTTGGCATGCTGGTAGCTCTCAGCTCCATATCTCAGGACCCTGGGCAGGCCCCATGGAACTGGTGGTGTGCCTGGTTGTGGGTGGAGGGTCTGGTCCCTGGCCCCAATCTGTGTGGGCCCCATGGCACTGATGGTGTGCCTGGTTGTGGGTGGAGTGCCTGGTCCCTGGACCCATGCCCCAGGACCCTGGGTGGGCCCCAATGGGTACTCTGTTTTTTCTTTCAGTTCTGTGTTGGATTATTTGCTGTTCCCACCATTTAAGTTCTGTGCTGGAACTAATTTGTTGTCCTTTGCTTACTTCTAAAGTGTGGGAGTTTCTGTGAGGACCAGTACTTGAGCACTGTGGTTGAGCTAAATTGCTGCTTTGCTGCTGATTCCCTGGGGAAGGCTTTTTGTGCAGCATGGGTTTTATTGGTTGACTTTAAAGGTACTTCAGGATTTAGTGAAATCCACTGCACCTGGTTTGTGTAGAAACACTGGTCTGGGCCTGAGTCTTTTCATCAAACTGCACCCCATGTGATTCTATATTCCTGACCAGTCTCCTCTGAGTGGTCCTATACTAATTGGGAGGTAGATCAGCTGTGCTTGCTGTGTCCCAGTGTTCTTCCTTTGGGCCCATCTCCCCTGTGCTCCAAACACTTCCATGGGACGGACTGTGCTCTGGTACCTTGTGATGACTGACCAGCCTCTGAGTGGCTCCTTTTTTCATTTGTTGTGGCTCCTCGGTCCTATGTGGGTCCATGGGAACCCTGTTCGTGATATTGCTGGCCTGGGGGCAACCAAGGTCCATTTCTCCCCTGCCGCCTCCAAGCAACTTCATCCAAAGGGCATAGCTGCAGCTTTTGCCAGCTCCTGCTCTGTGCACTCAGCAGCTTCAGCCTGGAAATGGCTGGGACTCAAAATGGTCAGAGCAGTTTTTTCTCTCTCATCATGGCTTCTCCCACCTTCATCTACTCCGTAGGTCTCTTCTCCTCTTTTCCTGAGCTCTAGCAGCCCCAGCTTCAGTGTCATTGCTTTTTAATAGTTGTAAATTAGTTGATTTGTGGGACAGAGTGACACTGGGGACTGTCTATTCTGCCATCTTGACCGGAAGTCTGCTCTGATCTTAATTATTTCTCTTCATCTACCAATTTTGAGGTTGGATTGTTCTTTTTTTTTTTTTTCTAGTTCTTTGAGTTATAGCATTAGGTTGTTTATTTGGAATCTTTCTTTTCTTTTGATGTAATTGTTTGTTGCAATAAATTTCCCTCTCAGTACTGCTTTTGCAGTATTCCATTGATTTTGGTATGATGTGTCTTTATTTTCATTTCAGGAAATTTTTTTTTTTTTGTCTTTTTCGTGACTGGTAAGGGAATCGCCAACCCTTGGCTTGGTGTTGCCCGCACCATGCTCAGCCAGTGAGCGCACCGGCCATTCTTATATAGGATCTGAACCCGAACCCACGGCGGGAGCGTCGCTGCGCTCCCAGCACCGCACTCTCCCGAGTGCGCCACAGGGCTGGCCCTCAGGAAATTTTTTGATTTCCTGTTTAATTTCTTTTTGTACCCATAGGCTATTCAGACACATGTTGTTAAATTTACATGTATTTGTATAGTTTCCAGAGTTTTGTTTGTTTGTTATTGATTTCTAGTTTTAATCCATTGTGGTCTGAAAAGATACTTGAAATGATTTCAGTTTTTCAGAATTTGCTGAGACTTGACTTGTGACCTAACATGTGGTCTATACTGCAGAATGTTTCATGTGCTGATGAGAAGAATGTATATTCTGCAGTTGTTGGATGAAATGTCCTGTAGATATCTGCCAGGTCCAATTAGTCTAAATGGTAGATTAAATCCTGTGTTTCTCTGTGGATTTGTTGCCTAGATAATCTGTCCAGTGTTGAGATAGTGATGCTCAGGTCCCCAACTATTATCATATTGAGGTCTATCTCTTTCTTTAGGTCTAATAGTGTTTGCTTTATACATCTGGGTGCTCCAGTGTTGGATGCATACATATTTGTGTTTGTTATGTCTTCTTGCTGGATATATCCTTTTATCTTTATATAATGGCCCTCTTTTTCTCTTTTTATGTTTTTTTGTTTTGTTACACTTCTCACCATGTAACAGAGATGCAAAAAAGATTACTCAAAGCAACATGAATGCAATGAGAAGCTTGAAGGGAGTGCACCTCAGCAACTCCTCTGTTAGAAGGAGGGACTGGGTACAGCCCCATTTCAAAGTTAGCTTCTGTTTTATATTGTAAAGACAAGGAAGTTTCACAAGAAAAAGTCAGGTTGATTCGATCATCAAAAGGACACAAAGACATGGGCAATATGACAAAAGTTATCTACGGCTAAGTATAACTTAAAGGATAGAAACTAGTGACCATTTAAATTAACAACATGACCTTCCAAAATGCAATTTGTGAAAAGCAAAGTTGATCAAACTGTGATCATTATCTAATCTAAGATATAACCTCTCCCTAAATGATTTAAGCAAGAGTTACATTCTTATGATTAAATGTAAGTACATTGTCTTTAAAGTTTCTTTTCCACTGACAGCTTGCCCTTAACACTTTTTCACATTTTTCCCTACAGCAATTCTTTTGACAGCCTTTTACAACAATCAGTATGTTAAATAATCAAAGTACATAATCCCATCCCTAAACAGTGATTAGAATTGATTAGATGGTCTTTTGCCTACTAGCTGTAGACTGTTGTCTCTTAACCGAGGACTTTTGTCCCATACACATATTACCTAAAATCCCTATCTAAAAATCAGCTGAGAATCAACATATACTTGATTAGAAATGATTAGATAGGCTTTTTGCCTGCTAGCTGTAGGTCATTGGTTCCTAGCTAAGGACTTTGTCCCATAAGATTTTTAGCTAAAGAGCCCTGTCTAAAAATCAAATGAGAATCAAGATTACTAACCCTCTACATGGTTTAAAGTCTATTTCATCCATTATAAGAATAGCTACTCCTACTCATTTTAGTTTCCATTTGTTTGGTATATCTTTTTCTATCTCTTCCCTATTCATCTACATGTGTCTTTATAGATGAGGTGAGCTTCTTGAAGCATATAGTTGGGTCTAGTTTTTTAATCTATTCAGTCAGTCTGTGTCTTTTGAATGCAGAATTCAATGCATTTACATTTAGGAATATTATTGAAAGGTATGTACAATTATTATGTGTTGATTAAAATTTTTTAAAAGACAAAAAAAAAAAAAGGAAGGTATTGTCTTACTCCTGACATTTTATTGATTTTTCTTTGGATGTTTTAAATTTCTTTTTTTTTTTTTTTTTTTTGTCTTTTGTCTTTTTCCGTGTCCGGCAACGGATCGCAACCCTCAGTGTTGCCCCCGTACCGGACCGGGGACCGGCAACGGGATCGCAACCCTCGGTGTTGCTCCCGCGCCTCGCTCAGCCAGTGAGCGGGAACCGGTCTGTATGTGGGATCCGAACCCTCGGGCGGGAGCGCTGCCACGCTTCCCAAGCGGCGCACTATCCAGTGCGCCACCGGGCCGGCCCTAAATATCTTTTGTTCCTTTCTTTTCCTTTTATTGTTTATCTTTAGTGTTGGTTTTTTGAGGTGGTAAGGTAAAGTTTCTATCTCTTTCTCATTTGCATTTTTGTTCTACCAGTGGGTTTTGTTCTTGTGTATTCATGGTAGAGATGACCGTTTGGGGGGTTTCAGATGCAGGACTCCCTTAAGAATTTCTTCTGGGGCTGGTCATGTGCTGGTGATCTTCCACAGTGTTTGTTTGTCTGGGAAATACACTATTTATCCCTCATTTCTGAAGGGTAGACTTGCTTGGTACAGCATTCTTGTATGGCAGTCTTTTTCTTTAGTATTTTGAATATATCATCCCATTCTCTTCTTGCCTGTAGGGTTTCTGTTGAGAAGTCTTCTGTTAGTCTGATGGGGACACTTTTCTCTTGCTGTTTTTAAGATTATCTCTCTGTCTTTGAATTTTGATACTTTGACTATAATGTGTCTAAGAGAGGGCCTTTTTGGATTGAATCTGTTTGATGATCTTTGAACCTTCTTGATCTGAAGGTCCATGTCTCTCCCTATACCTGGGAAGTTTTTCGCTATTATTTCATTGAATAGGTTTTCATGCCTTTTCCTTTCTCCTCTCCTCCTGGAATACCCATGATTCAGATGTTGTGTGCTTAAGGCTGTCTGATATCTCTTTCTTCATTAAAAAAA
>NW_007728198.1:261391-277258 GCF_000696425.1 Galeopterus variegatus | reverse complement strand
TATATATATATATATATATATATATATTATATATATATATATTCTTTTTTCTTTTCTTTTCTAGTCTTTTTATTTTTTTTGTCTGCCTGGTTATTTTGAAAAGAATGTTCTCAAAATCAGAAATTCTTTCTTCTGCTTGCTCTTACCTCCTACTTAAGCTCTCACTGTGTTTTTTATTTCACCGAATGAATCCTTCAGTGCCAAGAGTTCTGCTGCATTCTTTTTAAGGTATTAATCTCTATGTACATTTCGTCCTTCATATCCTTGATACTTTTTCTCATTTTGTTGTGTTATCTGAGACTTCCTGTAACTCATTGAATTTCTTTAAGACTGGTCCTTGGAATCCCATTCCAGTCATTTCAGTGGTTATCTGCTATATGGGGTGTGGTATTTAAGAATTATTGTATTCCTTTGGTGGTGCCATATTTTCTTTCTTTCTTAATTTTTTTTTTTTTTTGTATTTTTTTGTATTTTTAGTATCTCTACTTTGATGCTTCTTCAATTACTTGGGAGTGGGCTTTGAGGAGAGAGACTTCCTTCTGTAGATGTGTTTTATATTGACCATTGAGTGGGGTGTTTTGGTACTGGTTTTGGTTAGATGCAGTAGTGTATTCTTCCTATGGATACTTTGGCCATATTCAGTGTTGGAGTTGTGTGTGAGTGCCTCCATGGCATAGGCATCGGGGCACCTAGTGATTCTTTGCTGAGGTTAGTGACAGTGGATTTGTTTGTTGAGGATGTGGACGAGCTCTCAAGTTCTTGGGAGAAGCATGTGGGTACCCTGTCAGTCTTTGGCTGTAGTGGGTGACACTGGGTGAGCTTGGTGGTACCCCGGTTAGTGTCCTGTGAACCTGATGGGTGTACTGAGGTATGCTGGAGCTCCTTTAAATGGGTGACCTTGTGTTGTTTCTCTTTCCTCTTTCCTATGTGCAGAGGTTCCTCCTAGGTCCTGGGCTTCCCCTGGTTGGGAGATGGGTTGGTGGTGACTAGGAATTTTCTTCCTTACTCTGTTTGGGTATCCTGGGTTTCTGCTCTCATGGATAGTCCCGCATGTGTCTCTTTCTGGATCAATGCAGTCTCATGGGCTGTGCATGTACCTTCTACACCCAGGTGTGCTACTGTGTGTGGTGGTGTAATTCCCCCTGTGGATTGGGCCGTTGGGTCAGGGGTCTGTGCTTGCTCACCTCTTTCCCTGAGAGTCCAGGGATGACTCTCCTTCTGTCACTGCCATCGAGTGGTCAGCAGGTTGCCTATAAAAGTGGTGGTGGCTCTTGCTGTGGCAGTGAACCACTCTTGTAGTGACTGTGGTTGTGGTGGTAGCTGCAGCAGACCACTTGGGTGGGGGCTGAGCTTTGTAGCTGGTGAAGTCTTGAAGCAGGCTGCTGTCATTGGTCAGTTGGGTCAGGGGCTACCTGTGGCTGGTGAGGTCCCCAGGCACAATGTTGCCATCATTCAGGCAGGCAGAGGGCTGCCCATGGCTGGCACAGTCCCTGGGTTTGCTGTTTCTGTCATTCAGGTAGCCAGGGGGCTGTCTGTAGCAGGCAAGGTCCCTGGGTGCACTCCATTTTTTGTTAAGTTTCTTCCTCAGCATTTTATTCTTTTTTTGATTATATTATATGGGATTATTTTATTAATTTTATGTTTGGATTGTTTATTACTAGTGTATAGAAGTACAATTGATTTTTGTTTATTAATTTTGCATCCTGTAAGCTTGCTGATCTCATCTATTTGTCCTAATAATTGTGTTCTTTGTGTGTGTGGAGTCCTTAGAATTTTGTATATTCAAGATTGTGTCATCTGTAAGTAGAGATAGTTTTTTTTGTCTTTTCAAACTGGATATCTTTTATTTCTTTTTCTTGCCTAACTGTCCTGTCTTTAACTTTCAGTATAATGTTGAGTAGAAGTGATTAGAATTGAGAACCATGTCTTATTGACCTGAGGGAGAAAGCTTTTGGTCTTTCAGCATTAAGTGTGATGTTAACTGTAGATATTCTTTGTAGATACCTTTTATGAGGTTGAGGAATTACCCTCTTATTCCTATTTTGTTGTGTGTTTTTATCATGAAAAGGTGTTGGCTTTTTAAATGGCATTTTC
This sequence comes from Galeopterus variegatus, assembly GCF_000696425.1. NCBI lineage: Eukaryota > Metazoa > Chordata > Mammalia > Dermoptera > Cynocephalidae > Galeopterus > Galeopterus variegatus. The sequence continues at coordinate 275,164 of NW_007728198.1, read as the reverse complement.
TTTGCTATTGAGATGATTATATGTCCCCTTCTTCCCTTTTTTATATCAATGTGGTACATTACATTAATTGTTACTTGTACGTTGAACCAATATTGTATTTCTGGGATAGATCTAACTTGGTCATGTTGTATATGTTACTGTATTTGATTTAATACAAATTTTGAGAATTTTTGTAATAATATTCGTAAGGGATATTGGTCTAAGGTTTCTTTTCTTGTAAAGTCTTTGTCTGGTTTTGGTGTCAGAGTAATACGGGCCTCATAAAATGATTTGGGAAATGTTCCTTTTTTTTTTTTTTAAGTTTGTGAAGGATTGTTGATGATTCTTCCCTTAAACATTTGGTAGAATTCAGTGATGCCATCTGGTCCTGGGCTTTTCTTCCTGGTAAGTTTTTTGATTATTAATTCAATGTATTTCATTGTTATGGGTCTTTTGAGATTATTTCTTCTTAAGTCAATTTTAGATGTTTATATCTTCCCAGGAGTTTGTCCATTTCTTCTAGGTTGTCTAATTTGTTGGTAGTTGGTATACAATTGTTCATGGTGTTCTTTTATAATCAGTTTTATTCCTCTAAAATTGATGGTAATGACTCCTCTCAAAATTCTCATTTTAGTAATTTGAGACTTCTTTCTTTATTAGTCATTCTAGCTAAAGATTGTCAGTTTTGTTGATCTTTTCGAAGAACCAACTTTTGGTTTTGTGGATTCTCTCTATTATTTTTCTATTCTGTATTTCATTTATTTTTCAACCTAATATTTATTATTTCCTTTCTTTTGCTTAATTTGGGTTTAGTTTGCTCTTTTTTTATACTTTTTTAATGTAGAAGTTTAGGTTATTTATTTGAGATCTTTCCTCTTTATTAATGTATATATTTATGGCTATACATTTTCCTCCAAGCAATTGCTTTAGCTTCATCCCATAAGTCTTGATATGTTGTGTTTTTGTTTTTATTCATTTCAAATTATTTTCTAATTTACCTCATGATTTCTTTTTTGACTTTTTGGTTATTTAAGAGTGTTGATTAATTTCCACATATGTGTGAATTTCTCACATTTTGTGGTTGTTGTTATTGATTTTTGATTTTATTCTCTTGAGGTTGGAGAACATACTTTGCATGATTTGAGTTTGTTAAATTTGTTGAGACTTGTTTTATTGCCTTATATGTGGTCTGTACTGGAGACTGTTTCATGTGCACTTGACACAATACGTATTCTGCTGTTGTTGGGTAAGGTGTTCGATAGATGTCTGAAAAGTCTAGTTAGCTTATAGTGTTGTTTAACTCTTCTCTATTTTCTTGTTCATTTTCTGTTTTGATGTTCTGTCCATTATTGAACATGGGGTATTAAAGTCTCTAACTATTATTGTTGAATTGTCTGTTTCTTTCTTTAATTTGGCCAGTTTTTGATTAATGAATTTTGGGATTTTCTTTTTAGCTGCCTATATGTTTATAATTATTATATCTTTTTGATGGATTGAGCCTTTTATCATTATAAAGTGTCTTTATCTAGTAACATTTTCTGTTCTAATTTCAATTCTGTTTAATGTTAGCATAGTCACTTCAGCTTTCTTTTGGTTAGTTACTGTTTGTATCATATTTTTTTCCCATTCTTTTACTTTTAACCTATTTGTGTCTTGAACTTAAAGTACATCACTTATAAAGAGCATATAGTTGAGTCATTTTTTAAAAACCTATTTTGCTTACCTCTGCCTTCCAATTGGAGTGTTTAATCCATTCATATTTAATGTAATTACTGATAAGGTAGGAATGATGTCTGCTATTTTGCTATTTGTTTTTTTAAGTCTTTGTCTTTTTCTTTCTCTGTTCCTCTTTCACTGCCTTCTTTTATTTTAAGTAGATATTTTCTAACATTTAATTTTGATACCATGGTTGTTTCTTTTATTATAATCTTTTTTTTTTCCTTTTTGTCTTTTTTACTGACCGGTAACGGGATCGCAACCCTCAGTGTCGCGCCCGTACCGGGGACTGGTAACGGAATCGCAACCCTCGGTGTTGCGCCCGCACCGCGCTCAGCCAGTGAGCGGGAACCAGTCTCCACATGGGATCCGAAACCTCGGCAGGACTCTCCAGTGCGCCACCGGGCCAGCCCCTTTTATTATAATCTTTCCATTTACTTCCTTATTGTTTTCCCTGGGAATTACAATTAACATTATAACCCATAACAATCTAGTTCAGATTAATAGCAAATTAACTTCAATAATATGAAAAAACTTTGCTCCTATATAGTTCCATCCCTTCCTCCCACCTTGTGCCATTATTGTCATACAAATTACATCTTTATGCATTGTATACCTTTCAACACAAATTTACAATTTTTTATGTTATTGTCTGTTAAATCAAACAGGATGAAAATGTTATAACAGAAATACATGTATGCTGTTTTTTTAATGTTTATCTATCATGTGACCTTTTTGCTTCTTTATGTGGATTCAAGTTACTCTCTAGTATCCTTTTATTTTACCCTTAAGGACCCCCCTCCCCACCCTTTAGTATTGTTTGAGGGGAAGGTTGCCAGTAATAAACTCAGTTTTTGTTTATCTGGGAATATCTTAATTTTTCCTTTATTTTTGAATGATAGATTTACTTGATATAGTAATTTTATTGATAGACTTTTTCTTTCAGCACTTTGAATATGTCATCCCACTGCCTTCTACTCTTCTTGGTTTCTCATGTGAAACCAGATATTAGTCAAGATCACTTTTATGTGCTGATTTGCTTCTCCCTTGCCGCTTTTAAGATTGTTTCTTTGTCTTTTGCTTTTTATAGTTTGATTACTATGTGTCTAGATGTAGATCTCTTTTGGTTTATGTTAGTCTGAGTTTGTTGAACTTTTCAGATATGTAGATTAATGATTTTCATCAAATTTGGGAAGCTTTCAGCCATTATTTCTTTGAATATTTTTTCAACCCCTTCTCTCCTCTTCTTCTGGGACTTCTACTATGTATATGTTGGTATATTTGATGGTGTTCTATGCACTCTGAGGCTCTGTTTATTTTTCATCCCTCTTTTGTGTTTTTGTTTTTCAAAGTATATAATTTCAATTATCTTCAAGTTCACAGATTCATACTTTTGCCTGCCCAACTTAGCTGTTGAGACCCTCTAATGAATTTTTCAATACAATTATTGTATTTCTCAACTCCAGAATTTCAATTTTTTAAAAAAGAATAATTTCTGTCTTTTATTGATATTCTTCATTTGGTAAGAGATCATTTTTATACCTTTTTTAGTTATATAGACATGGCTTCCCATAGTTCTCTGAAAATATTTAAACAACTGTCATAAAGTCTTTGTTTAGTACGTTCAACATCTGGGACGTTTCCTGGAGGCAGTTTCTAGATTGTTTTTTTTTTTTCCTGTGTATTGGTCATACTTTCTTATTTCTTTGCATGTCTGATAATTTTTTTTTGCTCTTGTTAAAAACTGGTCATTTAGTGTGTTGCTTTGGAAATCATATTCTCCTTCTCAGGGTTTGTTGTTGCTACTGCTGCTTTTGTTGTTGTTTGTTTGTTTAGTGACTTTTCTGAAGTAATTTTTAAAATATATATTCTTTGTCATGTGTGGCCACTGTATTTTCTGTTGGTTAACTTAGAGGTCAGCTAAAGATTGGATAGATATTTTCTTAAATCCTGGGAAACACTAAGTCTCCCAGTTTTTGCTGAGAAGCTCCTTGTGCATGTTGGTGCATGCTTTCAGCACTCAGCTAGGCAGTTTACAACTTGGCCTTAGCCTTTACTTCCTCTTTCCACACAGCCTCAAAATCAGACAGAGGTGAGAATTTAGGGCTGTCACAGGTCTTTCATGAGGATTTGCACAGCCCTATACCTGCATATCATCTTCTAGATACTAGGAAGATTGGGAACTTTCTAAAGCCCTTATGGACTTCTCATGGCCCAGCATTTTTTTCCCAATGTTTTTAGTTAGATTATTTGCCCCAGCTGTTACCTACCACCTCCAGTAGCTGATATGTTAAATAGTTGCATTGAAATATTTTTTTTCCTGGGAAAAAGCCTTTTTACACTGAGCAAACTTTGAGTTGTTCACTTGGTAGTGGTATCCTCCAAGGAACTACCAGATAGGTTAAACCATGATGGTTCTCTGTGAATGGGGCTTTGATAGATTGCCAAACCCATTCTGTTCCCTTTAGTGGCTGCCAGGCTGCTGGTTTTCATTCTGATTGCAGGCTGTTGGTTTTTATGGCAACTGTGGAACCTAGGAGGGATGTATGGGAATAGGTCAAGTTTAAATGCAACAAAGTTCACTGTTGTTCTGGAGATTCAGCTGTTTTTCTTTAACAGATGCTCCCTGTGATCCTTCAAGCTTTTGGTTAATTTATAATGTTCTGCAAAAGTTGATTGTGGCAATCTTTGCCAGTATTCTCATTGTTTTTATGGAGAAGAGGATTTTAGGAGGTTTTTACCTTGACATTCTCACTGGTTTGTTTGAATTTTCAGAGTAAGAATCAGGACTTTTTTTTTTCTGTTTCTCTTGTTAGACATTAGGGAATCTCTGTCAGTTTTTGAACAATAGATTGACATAAAAATAGTCTTTTGAAGATTATTGTCTTGGCTGTATATGGAAAGTTGATTGGAATGGGCAGAAGAGAGCAGATTCATGAAGGCAACAACAACTATGTATGGTGATAAAGTCATGTTTAGAGGCAAGATAAAATGAGGGATAAATGAGGCATTCAAAGAAGGGATCAGCAGTACTTAATGGCCTTTCGCATGACTTCTGTGGTTAAACAGGGTCAATCTCTGCAAAATAAAATGAAGGTAAGTTCCTCTGAAGAATATGTCATCCATCTCATCATCCATTCATTCACCAAATATACGTGGACTACTATGTTACATGTTGATAACAAGGATGAGCAATTTTTAGTGTAAAAACAGTGAGACCATATGTGTGTATTTGGGGATTAGCCTTGGAAAAGGGAAGGGCCTTGTGTACTATGAGCGAGGAAAAAAAATAATTGGGAGAAAGTGGAAAGAGAAGGGACTGGATTGGAGGGATGGCGCATCAGAGAATCTATCTACTCCCCTCCCCACTCACCAGGGAGGGTGAATAAAACAGCTAGGAGGCATTTAAAAGGAATTTATCCATTTTCTTTTATATATTCTCTTAAGCTCAGGTCAAGTTATAGGGAAAATGCATCACATATGGCTTGAAGGTTTGTAACTTAGAACTCTCCTTGCATAGGTCTCTGCCAATTAACTAAGAAATTTAAGGCCATCAAGTTTTGAGAAAAAAAACAAAGTAACACTTTCCTGCCAGCAGTTTCCCCTTCAGCACTAGGTTGTAGGTTTTCCTAAGAAGGGAAGTATGGCAGTGGCTAGCGTAATGATTGACCTATCCAGGATATGCTAAAATCAGAAATGTGATTGGATATTATTGATGCCCATTAAATCCAATTCCCTGATAACTCTGTCTTTTTAGTAGGGACCCATCTATATGATGTTGGTTGAACTGCCAAAATGAGTAATTATTATTTTTTCTTCTAAGATGAATTACTGAAGTTTTAAAATGTTATTTTTTAAATGAGGGTAATCCAGTAAAGCACTTGATTGAGAATCAGGCTTTAAATAAAAGATAAGTTCAATTCAATAATGTATAGCTGTCAAATATTGTTAACGTGTGTGTGTGTGTGGGGGGGTGTTTGGGTGCATTTGTGTATTTATCTCTCTGAAATCTTAGGTAATTTTCTGAAAGGGTCTGATATACTTTATAAAGCAAATTGTCATTTTACCAGTTTGTCTAATTTTGATGGAGGCAAAATATTTTAAGCTCTTTTGAAAACGCCTAAAGAATGTTTGCTTAGTGCATTATAATTTGTCAAATATGTTCATATGAATTAATTAATGTAATATTAAAAAGCACATGATTGTAGGTTGTTAACTGTTCTTACTTAACAGATGAGCAAACTAAAATTCATAAAAATCAACAAAATTATTTTAAAACAACAGCAAACCCAGGTCTTCAATTCAATGTCCAAAAGTTGCCCACTTATTAATAATCACAGTAATGATCATAATGTGATATTCTGTTATTTTGATGTCTCAGAAAAATATTTCTATTAACCTTAAAATAAATTTACTTATTATCTTAAGTGTCCTAATATAAATAAATATATAAATGTAAATAAATGTAGACCTTCTCATTTGGTAATGTTACATTGAAAACCAGGAGTTCACTTATTTTGAACATTTTTTTACTAAAATGATAAATAATTGGAAACAATCTTTGAATATCATTGTAAAGCAGTGATCCTTGTGTGGCAGTTTTATGTAGTATTTTGGTATTTTGCTTAGAGAAAGGAAACTTTGGAAATTGCTCATGCCTTAAGTGACTAGAATGCCCTAGCTTTTATGTCACTAGTGTACCTACTAGTTGAGACCTCAGACTAATATATGACTAATAGAATTTCCCAAAGCTTTTTTAGCTTGCAAAGGATTTTACTTCATCCCATTTATATTTCTTACTAATATTCATGAATGATATTATATTATGCATTGGTCATTAATTCATTCATTGTTTATTGAAACACTCTAATATGGGTTTGAAGAACACACCAAGCTGGTGATTTCTACTGTCAGATTTCGTTATAGCTACTGGCCTCAAAACTTGTTCAGATTTTTAATGATTTTTAGTGATAATTTAACACCCTTGTGATTTCAGGGCACCACACATTTAGAAATCCTGTTTTTAGTCTTGTAGCCACCCAACACCTTTTCCCTCCCTCCCTGGGAACATTACGTTCAGCACAGGAGATGAGTGTAACTGTGGTTAGAATGAGGGCCCCATACTTGCCTTCTTTCATTACTAATGCTCTATTAAAGTGTCTTGACAACCACAAATAACATCTATACCTACAACTAATTACCTTGCAAATGGCAAATCACTGTGGGTTTCAAATTATATATAATGTGAACATTCTTAGTGCATAGTTAATCATTAGGTAAAGGGGCTCTTCTGTTCATTAGTATTGGGAATAACAGAGTCTACTGCCAATAAGAGACTGAGTTTGATTATAGAGAGAAGAGAATGAATTGTGCACTTGCCATTTAATATATATATATATATATATATATTTTTTTTTTTTGAGATTAGTCAGTATGGGGATCTGAACCCTTGGCCTTCATTTGATGATATTTTTAACATGATAGATGATACAGATATAGTGACTTTAAAAATTATCTTTCCTTTATGACTATTAGCAAGATTCCTTTGTTAATAGAGAATGTTAACTTAGAATTTAGTTAAGAGCAAGTGATCTGGACCTTGACAGCTTGAGTTAGTATCCTAGTTCTGTAGACTGGATGCCCCCCACAACCTCAGTGAGGTTAAATCCCAACTGTAGCTGCTGAGGGTGGGAAATCCTATTATGGTAATTGAAAGGTGGGGCCTTGAAGAACTGATTAGATTGTAGAACTGTGCAGTAGCAAATGGATTAATAATGGTGTTCATGGGCCTGGTTCTGAGGGCTTTAAAAGGAGAGTGCATGAGGAGGTTGCCTTCCTACTCTCTCTGCTCCACAATATTCACCATGTGGTAGCCTGAATTGCGATAGTCACCACCAGGACTAGACCCTCACCAGATGTGTTCCCTGGACTTTGGATTTCCAGCCTCCGAAACTGTAGGCAATAAATTTTGTTTTCTTTATAAATTACCCAGTTTGATGTATTTTGTTATAAGCAACAGAAACGGACTAATACACCTGGCTTTGTATTTCCAAGGTATAATCTTGACAAATATATTTAATCTCTCTGTATCTAGGGTTACTCATTTGAAAATGAGCATAATATTCATACCTATCTTATATTTCAGATTGTTATTGTGAGGATTAAATGATTTAACACATGTAAAGCAGTTAGAATAGCACTTACCACTTAGTAATATTAGCTGTGATTAGCTAATATTGTCACACATGGAATCCAAATTATTGATGATTAGGGTACCTGAAGGTTACCTTTCTTCCTTAGCTCCTTTTTCCTCTCTAGATTCCTGAAGAGGATTTAAATTTATTCAAAAATTTTATTTATTTATTAAATTTAAGCTGCTAGAGCTCAAGCTTCAGCCTGTAACAATTTTGTATTTAGTTTTGTACTCCCCTATTTGAAGAGGAGCCCTAAACTGTATCTGCTTCAGGCATAACCAACTGCTCTTAAACTTAATGGCTTAAAATAACCTATTTTGTTCATGAACCTACAATTTGGGTAGGGCTTGGTGGGGACAAGCTTGTCCCTGCTCCATACAGTCTCCACTGGGGCAGCTCACCTGGGGCTGGAGGATCCTCTTCCATGTCTCACTAATGATGGCTGCTGGCAAGTTGATGCTAGCTGTCAGTTCCTCGTCATGTGAGCCACTCCATGGGGTGACTTGTGCTTCCTGACAACATGGTGACTAGGTTCCATGAACAATCACTGAGCAAGCATTGCAAATGACAGAAAGTAGCTGCTGCCAGATTTTTAATGCTTGGGCCTGGAAGATAGCACAGTATTTACTTCCATTGTACTCTGTTGGTCAAATTGACATAGAACCTGGATTCAAGAAGAGGGATGGATAGTCCACCTCTCAGTAGAGAAGTGGCAAAAAATGGTGGGACCATATTTTAAAGCCACCACCCTTCTGTTGCTATTAATAAAAACAATAACAAACCAAGTAACCATCATGGACTACTTTGTTGAGGTGTAGTGATTTGGCAGAAGGTGTGTTTTCTGGGTTACATAAAAAAGAGAAAAAGGCACTTTGGCCTCTGATTATGATGTATTCATATGTTTTTTTAAATTGGAGTTTTCAACTGTGACACTAAGGAGATATATATCAGATGTCAAAATGAGTGGTGAGAAATGATCAAGACAGAATTTCAAAGAAGATAGCAGAAACCCAGTTACATAACTTTTGAATTCCCTCACTTACATTGAGTATATAAAAATCCAAGAGTAAAGTCTGAGAGGATTTTCTGAGAAATTATATTGGGAGAATTATATGAGAACCCCCTGTCCCCCTGCCCTCATGTGTACCTGCATCACCTTAAGTGCGATGAAAAGGGCTTCAACAAAACTCGTTGGAGAGTTTGATTTTTGCTTGAGGATAGCAACAAAAAGTCTAGATTAATTTCTGAGACAGCTAAGGTGGCCTGAAGCAGCAAGATGGAGGGGTGAGTGTGGAATGAACTGTACCATCTCCCACAGCAGGGCAAAGGGAAGTGAACCCCCAGGGTTGGCTGTGAAGCCCACGATAGGGATAGTAGTCTGAGGTCATTTTAAAGGAATCTTTCCCAAGAGGGCAGCCAGAGGACAGGAAGCCCAATAGTAATTTGCTGTGGGTATATTACCAGGGCAGAAGCCGAGGTGGGATCTGGATCAGCCAGCTGAGACAGAAGCATAGCCTGCTGTTGGGGATTGAATTTGATGGGGCCCAGCAGTGAGACTTCGGTGGAGAATTCAAGTGTCCACTAGGTTGACTCAGCCAGCACATAGAAAACAAAGCCATCTCATGGCAGTCCAATCAGTTGAGAACCTTTCTAACCCCTATACCTCTCCTCAATCCTAACCTCACCCAACCCCTACCTTGCTCTGCTTTTAATGGGGATAGGAAGCCAGTTGGCCAGTCAAGGGAGGAAGAGAACTATAGATAGGCAGAGAAAAGAAGGTCAATAACACTTTCTCCAGCTATAAGCGACATGCCTGCAGCAGTCCTTGGTTGGGGCAAAGAAGAGTCGATGTTAAAGTTAGAGCTTTGATTATTACGTGGGGTTTGCCACTGAAAATTATTTTTATGAAAACTTTCAAACATATACAGAAGTAGAGAGGATAGTAAAATGAACTCCTTTATACCCATGACCCAGAATTGGCAATTATCAAGATTTTGCCATACTTGTTTCATGTATCTCTACATGTTACAGAATGCAGCTATGAAATATATTATTTTCTTACATAACCACACTGCTATTATCCTACCTAACAAAATTGACAATAATTCCATGGTATCATTCAATAATGAGTCCATATTCAGACTTCCTTGATGATCTTGAAAATGTTTTTTTTTATAGTTTGTTTCTTCTAATTAGGATATAAATAACTCCAGATATTTTGACAGTGTCTTAAAGTCTCCGTAAATCTCCTCTCCCTCCCCCATCATACAATTGATTTGTTGAAGCAACTTGGCAATTTGTCCCCTAGTACATCCATGTTCTGAATTTGTTCCCTTCCTTTTGGATTACTTAACATATGCTGCATAGGTGGTGCTAATGAACTTCATATTGCATCACATCAGCCCACCATGTCTGGCTGTGCCACTTAATGACACGAGGATTCAGCAGTGGGTTCAGCTGACACCACCTGAACCCTTCATTGTCAAATTTCCCATCAACTTATCATCTAGTTGTTTTATTACGGGTAGCAAACAGGTGCTTTTCTAATTCTGTTATTCTTGCCACATTAGCTGGAATTTTCTGTAAGAAAGACCTTTTTACTTAACAACTAGGCTATTTGTTTATGCTGAAAAGGAGTTTACCTAGGATAGGCAGGATAAATGTTTAGTTCTTTCCCTTTAAATGTTAATTTCAGAGTAAGTAGTTGGTGCCCTAGTTACCTTCTTCAGTGGTGACTATTGAACTTCCTCCCTCCCTCCGTCTCTCTCTCTTTCTATCCTTATGAACGTAAACATTTTTATACTCAGTGTGTTTCTAACACTTGTAGTCATTGTCCTTCTAGATGCTCAAAAATTTTCATCTTTGGCCAGGGGGAGCCCTTTTGTGTTCCTCTTATGTTTTCTTGATGTGACCCCATTAATTTTGATAGCATCTTTGCTGGTACAAGATGTTCAGGCTCATTTTGCATGTTTCCCTCCCCAGACACCAGTTATTCTTCTAAAGAGCCCTGATTCCTTGTAGTGGTGAATAGTGTTTAGAGACAAAAATCTGGGCACTACTGATGCTTATTGTTACTCAGTTGTCATTACTTCTAAACCTTTTTAATGGACAAAGCCAGGAAATAAGTATTTTTAAAAAGAAAAAAATTATGAGGTAATGCTGATATTTCCAGTTTAAGTTAAAACCTTACAGAGGCTTTACATAATTTCTTTGATTTTACTGCATTTCTTTTTTCTCTTGTGTCATTATTTGCTCTGTTCTACAATATATAGTTTCAAAATATATATTCTATAGTATATAAAATATGGTTTCAAGATGTATATTCTACAAAATAATTTTTTTTTTTTAAAAGATGACTGGTAAGGGGTTCTTAACCCTTGACTTGGTGTTGTCAGCACCGTGCTCTCCCAAGTGTGCTAACCAGCCATCCCTATATAGGGATCCAAACCTGTGGCCTTGGTGTTATCAGCACCACACTCTCCCAAGTGAGCCACGGGCCAGCCCCTAATGAAATAAAAATTTAATTTCAACATAATAATAGTGATATTACCACTAAGAATATTGAATGAAGTGTAAGGTTTTTTTGTAGTTGTATTTGTCATAGCCTGGAGAAAATTATGTTAAGTGAGGTACAGAAAAAGAAATACCGCTTGTCATAGCCTGGAGAAAATTATATTAAGTGAGGTACAGAAAGAGAAATACCGCTTGTCCTCACTCATAAGTGGGAGCTAAGAAACAAAGAAAGAAAGACTCATAATAAAACGTTGAACTTTCAGAAGAGAGAACAGACCTTATAGTTACTAGAGTGGGAAACAGGAAGGGGGAAGGGTGATAGGGAGTAATTGGGTAAGGGACACAAAAAGTAATTATGATTTTGAATGATGAGCATGCTAATCATATTGATTTGATCATCACATACTGTACACAAACACTGATAGTTAACTCTGTACCCCATAAATATGTATAAATAAAAATAATAAGAAAAGAATTTATTCTACTAAAGATAGTCAAAATACTATAATCTAAAGCTACTAGAAATAATTCTTTTGTCTGTGTGATTATATCACCACTTAGGATATTGTTGCTTTATTTGTTTTCATTTGTTTGCCAGTATATGTGCTTATATTTGTAAAAGAAGCACTAGTGACATAAATTAGTCTAGTAAAAATGGTTATCTATAGGGGGAGGAAAAGAATGGGTGAATGGAAATGAGAATTCTCTAATATACCTTGTTTTATAGGCTTAACCCTTAATTCATGTAAATGTTTTATATGTTCAGAAAATAAAAATTAGTCTAAAATATCTTCACCTGGAGATGTCACATAGTCTGTTGGAGGTATGAGTCTGGAATCTAGGGGAGAAGTTAGGGTGGAGATGTAAATTTGGGAGACGGTATTTAAATCAGTGGGGTGAAAGAGACCACAGTGAGAGGGAATGTTGGTGGAGAAAAGGTCTGAGCCTGGGAACTGGGACATTCTGTTCTGTTGAGTAGAGGTCAGGAGGAAGGCAAGGATCCAGCAAAGGAGGCCGAGGGGCACCTAGTGAGCGAGAAGGGAAACAAACGAGTGTGGTTCTAGGAAGCCACATGAAAAAGTGACTCAGGAAGGAGGAAGTGACCACCTGCCCTTTCAGTCATTTTCTGTATCTTTGTCCTTACATATGTCCTAAACCACTAGTGAATATTAAAAAAGTTACAGAATGTTGCTGAAGTTAGTGAAGCAGGAGATATTTAGAGTTCAGAGAGGATGACTGATAATGGGAAAGTGAGACCAAGTTGGAAGAGAAATTCAAGTAAGCCAATTTATGTAATACTTTCACTCTTAGCCTAACTACCTTCTTAGAACCTCAAAACTCTTAGTTGATTTTACTAAACTTACATGGAACTCTGGATCTGTAAGAGTATTAGATTAAAACTTAGAGTAGAAGAATAAAAAACAAAAAAAAAGTATTGTCTTTCATGAGTTGTAAGAAATACAGAGAAAGATGATGGAGATTTTTTATTTAAAGCCAATTGATTAGCTTAAATTTTAGGATTCAAGGAAGGGACAATTACCATGATAGAAAGCGAGGGCAGAGTGGGTGGTATAACTTCAAAGTGTTTCGGACACATTGATCAAAGGCAAAATAATAAAAGAAGCAAGTCTGAGGAAGTCATTGCGTTATTAGAAAAAGACTCCCCATATTTCAATTTATGACACCATAGCTCCTAAGGCAAAGTCGAGAGATGAAAGATATCATAGTTGATGCGCACAGTGAATTCTATTAAAGGCTTCCTTTTCACTTGTGGATTTCCTTCAGAGGTAAGTTTTAGGTACAAAGGATTTCACAGAAGGGTGTGAAATGACGGTGTCTGGAGGGAAACTGTGGCTTCTTTCCCTGAGTAATATATTGTTACTGAGAAAGAAAATAGAGACTGGAAGATAAGGAAGAAATCAGCTTGGAAAAAGTACAACAGACGATCCTAGATTTGTTTTAATTTTGATATTCTTGTTTTGATTAAATGACATTTCTGCCTTTTTTATTTTATAAAAAACACTTTGGTATGAAACATATCAAGCAAATCTGTTTTGTTTTGGGTTGGGAATGCATTCATTTAATTCTAATTCTAATTCTAATTGTTATTCTTAAATTGTAATTAGCTCTGGGGGATTACACCCAGAATTCAAGTGTTGAATAGCTGAGGCCCTCAGCCATGCCCTCCCCTCACACCCGCCATCCACAACCAGCCCAGCAATGACCCAGCTGCCCCTGGAAGCCCCTGGTCTCCCTGCTGGAATGAGCGGGAGCCATGGGCCCCTCCTTCCCTCTCTTCCCACCCTATTTCCTTTCGCCCTTCCCTTCTCCTCCCCCCCCCCCCCCCCCCCCCCCCCCCCCCCCCCCCCCC
>NW_007728198.1:252048-261355 GCF_000696425.1 Galeopterus variegatus | reverse complement strand
GAGCCATGGGCCCCTCCTTCCCTCTCTTCCCACCCTATTTCCTTTCGCCCTTCCCTTCTCCTCCCCCCCCCCCCCCCCACCCCAAACTCCTCTGCAACAACATCCTAGAATGAGGCATGGAGCTTGGGAAAGCCGAACCCAGCCATAACTAGGCAAGGTGCCACCACTGCCCTGGGGCCCTGCCAGGGCCTTGAGGTGTGGAGCTGGGGGAAGCCGAAACCAGCCACAACCAGGTAAAGAGTAACCAAAAACACCACTTTCACGCGGGTAGCCCACGCTAGCCACCACAATTGCCATGGCTGCTGCAAAAGTGACTGGTCACTATAGCAGTAGTCATAGCCACCGTGCAGATGGCATGCCAGACCCTCAACTGCATTGACTCAAGGAGATGCATCAGTGGAGACCAAAAAAAAAAAGAAGGAAGAGGTCCTCTCTCTCCACAAATCACACTCCAGAGTAATAGAAGCAGCATCTGATTTACGGTTATAGGGGAGGACTTGATCACACCTGTCTCAGTACTGGACAGATCATCTAGGCAACAAACCAGCAGAGAAACAGTTAATCTATCAGATGGAGGGAACAAATCTATGGTTATTAGAGGGAGGAGGGGGAAAGGCGGAAGGGGGAGGGGGAGGGGAAAGGGGAGAGATTGGATAAAGGGCATAAAGAATAAATATGTAATGATGAATATGCTATTAAAGTTTTTTTTTTAAATAAATAATCTTAATTTTAAGTTTTAGGTTCAGAATTGTAATTTTTGGTATTTTGCTTTTCAAAAACAGCATCAGGAAGGACCAAAGTAGAATATTTTTAATGTATAAACTATAGAAAACAGAAAAGCACAAACACCAAAATCACTTGAAATCTCACTACCTAAGGTTGACCACTGTTTTTCTAGTACTTTTCTGTGTGTATATTCACTGGTATACAAAAGTGTGTGTATGTTTATTACTTATTTTAATGTAAAATATTTTTACATTAACATTGCATCATAAAATTCATTTACAATATACTCTGTGATATTTTATAATAACTTATTATTTTAAATAATCATGTAATAATAATTAAAATGACACTTTGTATTATATTTGATTTGAGGAATTAATGTATATTAAAACAACAAGATCAGAAGCAGAGATGTTTCAGTTATTATTGCTGCATAATAAACCTCCCCAAAGCTTAGTGGCTTAAATTAATTTATGATGATCTCTCATATTTCTAGTACTTGAAGGGTTTAGCTGTGCTGTTCTTGCTTGGGATCTGTCATAGAGTTCCAGCCAGATAGTGGCTGAAGCTGAAGCCATTTGACTGCTTAATTACTCACATGTCTGATGTCTGTGTTGTGAAGTCATGTCTGGACATGACGTGTGGATAGTCAAAGGTTGTCCAGGTATCTCTCTTTCCACGTAGACTCTCCATGTGGCTAGCTTGGTCTTCCTGAAAGCATGGTGATCTCGGTAGTCAAAGTTCTTATATTGCTGCTGGCTTCTGCAAGCATTCCAAGAGGACTGGGCTGAAGCTTCAAAACTTCTTATGACCTATCCTCTGAAGACCCCAAATGTCACATTTCTGCTGCATTTTATTGGTTTAAGCAAGTTCCCAAAGCAAAGATTCAAGGGGAGAGAAATTAGACTCCACCTTGAAAAGGAGGAGTAGCAAAGAATTTGTGTCTATCTGTCATCTATTACAAGTGGCCTCATCCAATTTGAAAGTAGAATAATGCACTTTTATTCTAATTTGCTGTAATAATAGACTCATAACAGTTATGTTATGGATTCATTTAAATACTGTTACTGGAAAACTGGCACCTGTGTTTATTCTTTATTTTTTAAAAATGCTGTCATAGTATAATATTGTATTTATACTATTTGTTACATTTGAACATTTTCCCATGTCTATAAACATTTTTTATAAAATATTTTAATGACTTCATATTGTTCTGATAAGTTATTTCTGAAAAATACATATTTGCACGAAAATTATCTACTGGTGTTACTAAATTAATTACAACCTAAATTGTTCACCTTGAATTACAGAAGGGTTAAGTAAACCAGTATAAAGAGCTAAAGTAACTAGAGATCTCCTAAAGGAAAGACATAACTGCTAAAGGCGTAATGCTTAACTAGTCATTAGGGAATTGTAAATGATTGAGAAAGTCAACTAATCAGGGATATTTAAAGTGAATTCCTGTTTTATTTGCTAATAATACTTTCAACCAAAAGTTCCACTTCTTGAAACTATGGTTTTGCTAATGTAGATTGGGTGAATTAATAATAATACATTGTTATTTGAGTGGTTACTGTAAGGCATCACATGAAGAGTGTTACATACATTATTTCACATAGTCCTCATGACTACCCTTTGAGGTAAGTGATTTAATTACATATTTTCTTTTTTTTTTTTTTCCTTTTTGTCTTTTTTCGTGACCGGCAATGGATCGCAACCCTCAGTGTCGCGCCCGGACCGGACCGGGACCGGCAACAGGATCGCAACCCTCGGTGTTGCACCTGCACCTCGCTCAGCCAGTGAGCAGCCAGTC
The DNA here is from genome assembly GCF_000696425.1 of Galeopterus variegatus. Lineage (NCBI taxonomy): Eukaryota > Metazoa > Chordata > Mammalia > Dermoptera > Cynocephalidae > Galeopterus > Galeopterus variegatus. Next base: position 258,816 of record NW_007728198.1, on the reverse strand, counting down.
TGTATGTGGGATCCGAACCCTCGGCGGGAGCGCCGCCGCGCTCCCAAGCGGCACACTGTAGCAGTGCGCCACTGGGCCGGCCCTAATCACATATTTTCTGATGAGAAAACAGGTTTGGAAATACAACTGAGATTTAGAGATGCTAAGCCACTTGTCCAGCTAACACAGATGGTAGGGACTGACCCTGAATTTAACCTAGGCAGTGTGAACTCAAAACAAGTATTTGTAAGTCTGTGTGATGTGGTTCTTCTTTAAAATAATAATAATCAAAAGTATTGATTAATGATTTGGAGCAAGAGTAGGCTCAGGGAAGAGGAGGATGCAAAGATAAATAAAACATGACTTCACTTCTTGAGTAGGCCAAAGTGTAGTGAATGAAATGTGTAGTTATAGGCCAAGGAATAATAATATAGATGATTTATAAGAGAAGGATACTCAACTCATCTTTGCTATGGGGATGCAGAGGCAGGGGACAGAGGCAGAGGGTAGGTTGGGAGATGTAACAGTGAGTTTTGGTTTGAGACACGTTTGAGGGACTGGTAGGATGTCTGTTTGGAGATACACAGCAGTCAGTTGAAAGTGTGAATCTCTAGCTCAATGAGTAGGATTGGGGCTTTATTTATGTAACAAGGATTATTGCCTACTGTAATCAGAATAGTTTGGTAAAACTGAGATAACTCAACAGAAGTGTCTAGGTAGCTGACAATATGAGTCTAGTTCTAAAGGATGTAAATAAGTATCAATGGGGGAAAGTTCTGTGGTCATTATAGACTTTGGAAATGATGGATTAAATAAAGTTACGTGTGTTCTTTTAGGCTTTCTTAGAGCTCCCTATATGCTTGAAGTATTTAAGAGGGTTATTTAATATCTATACAAATTTATTTTCTAAACGTTTTTCTAACAGAATTCTTTAACCTAATCAAATGTGGGCATAGCATTGCATGGAACACACTTTGGGGATATTGGTTGGTGCATATGTTAGAGTTGGGAGACTTTTATAGGGACTAGGAAAGATTTACATTGCTCAGAGGAAAGGTTTAAATCTGATATTGAATGAAAGGAGAGGGTTGAGGTGGAAGCTTGAAGAGGAAGTGAGGTTGAGGATGGGGAGTTTTTTGTAGGTGAGAAATGCATTTGGTGGATGGAGAGTGAAGGAGAAAGGTAAGGAGGGAGGGAAAAGAGACAAAGAAGAGAAGAAGAAGAGAGAGTAATAGGAGTAAAGTCTTAAAGAAACGTGAAAGAATGGATCAGAGGCATAGATGATGGATTGCTCTTAGCAAGGAGTATGTATGGGTGTTCCATTTTTAGAGACAGTCTGTGGAGATGGAGGAAGAGAGAATTTTGAGGTAAGGGAATTAAAATCCCTTAAGTGTTTGATCTATTATAAAAGTTTAAGGGTGGACAGTTAGTATTGATGGGGATTCTGATGCAGTAATGAAAGCAAAGAAGAATAAAACCTCTTATTTCAAATGTATTAAGATGTACAGTTCATTTTCCAGCAGTTGTTCACACAGTAATGTGGAGGTATAGTGGAGAGGTAAAAACTGATCTAAATAAGATTTACCTTTGCTTTGATTAGGAAAAAACTCACTCAAGGTGGAATTCTATTTAAGCATCTTGATTTTAGTCATGTTTACTACTGTATACCCAGGCCTTAGACAATGCCTGGAAGATAGTGGAGACTCAGTAAGTATTTTTTTTTATGTTTTGTATGATGAATGAATGTCAGACACAGCCACAGCACATCGATACTGTCCACATGATACACATAAGTTTCCTTTAAGCTCTTTCCAACTTGTGTTCATGAACGAAAGGACTAAGCTCTTGGAAAGACTTGGTACTGAGCTCTGTAGCTGGAGAGACTCTGTGGGCTAAAGGTAGCATTAAACAAGCGGCAGAGGCGGTGGAGTGGCCTGCCTCTGAAGGATCGTGCTGACCTGTGCCAGGAGCTGGAGCCGGTGGGGCATGAGGGCCACAGTCTGAAGTAGCAGGCCTGGACAGATGGAGGAGGGGAACTTCAGACAGAACAGCAGGTACTGAAGCTCAGTGGCAGCTGGAACACTGTAGTCTGGGAGACCCAGACCTCCTGTAGGAATGCATAAGCCCCTGGAATTCTTGGAGCATATAAGTAGGGGAGCCCCAAGAGTGAAACTGGATTTCCTGCCAGCAGAGTGCATGGTGTCTTTAGTAGAATTTGATTTAATTTGGAGAAATAATGGAGCAGTGACACATTTGCACCACGGGTGTTGTGGACTTGTTCATATTTGCTACATACTACGGATACCAAGGAATTAATAGTTTTTGTTACATCACAACCATAAGAAAATTTTAATCAGATGTAACCCTGTCATACCCCCAATCCCCAACATAGTACTGAAACAGGGTTTGGTGCTGCATTTAAAACAGCACTTAATAAAATTTAATAGAAAACTATATTCTTTAAGTGCAAGATAAGAAAAAAAACATTTAATTTTGGGAAATGTGATGAAGTAGATCATGACCACTCCACCAAAAAAGTAGAAGTTTGAGATAAGAAAAGGAAAAGAATAAGATGAGTTGCAGTGATTGCTATGAGAAAAGCACAGACATATTTACAAAGCATGTTTATGAAAGCCAGAAAGAGTAAAGTCAATATATTATTAGGCATATGCTTCTGTGTAAAGATGAATTTAAATCAAATGCCTTATTTAAAATAAAGAATCAGAAGATTTTACAAAATGTTTTATTTAGCTCAGACCCTTCTCAATGATTTGCTATATTGATAGGCAATTTATGAACTGGAAAATTTTCATAATTTGACATAGAATGTTTTTGATGTCCTGATAGATGTTAATATATATATATATTTTTTTGTCTTTTTCCGTGTCTGGCAATGGCTCGCAACCCTCAGTGTTGCCCCCGTACCGGACCGGGGACCGGCAACGGGATCGCAACCCTCGGCGTTGCTCCCGCGCCTCGCTCAGCCAGTGAGTGGGAACCGGTCTGTATGTGGGATCCGAACCCTCGGGCGGGAGCGCCGCCGCGCTTCCCAAGTGGCGCACTATCCAGTGCGCCACCGGGCCGGTCCTAGGTGTTAATATTTTTATCAGTAAAAAAAACAGTCTGAAATGAGTTTACCTTGAAGTTTGTACCATTTCCAGAAGGTTCCTGACAATCTTTAATGTATACAGTGGGGAGTGTCTTAGCATTTGGAAGATTTGTAGCTGATCGTTACTTTTGTAATCTTATCAAGCATTATAGAAATTCATCAAAAATGGATCTTAGGCTTTGTTGTCATACTTTTTATTTATAAACCACTCTATAATCTGGAGGCCAGAGAAACTCAATCTCAGAGATTTTCCGTTAGTGATACAAGTATATTGACAAAACATTGTAGTATATTGAGATGACATGGAACTCATTTTTTCACAAGTTCAGTTTGTGTGAAACAGATGGAGAAATAAATTAATACCATGAGGTCATTGGCGTTAAACTTCCTGGGATGGAAATGTTTGTAATCTAGGCTTAGTTTTTACAAGTTCCAAAGTTGTGAAGGATTGTAGAAGTTGGGGAAAGAGTAGAACATGATCAGATATTTTGGTTTCAAACTAAGGCTCTTATTTTAACAGAAATTTGTATAATCATGGATGCCCTGTGAAAAATTTGAAAATTGTTAATTGAAGGGATTGAGTATTTAAAAAGTATTTAAAAAGTATCTTGTTAGGAAAATGGCTCCTGGCATTGACAATAGATGACATGGCACATAAATGCCTTACAAATTAAAAAGAGGGATAACAGTACTTAGCTGGACCATAAATGTTCTTCCAGCGCTTTACCTAATTCATTTGAACACCATATATTTAGCCAGTGTGGCCACTTGCAAGATGCTACTGTATTGTAATGATGGATAAGCTAACTATCCTGATCTGACCATTACACATTGTACACAACTGTTGAAAGTCAACTTTGTACCTGTCTAGCTACACTGCTAAGCTACAGCTGGGTTAATGTCTGGAATCCTGTCGACATCGCCAATTGTAGCGCTCTTAATCCTGTTCGTGACACCAATTGTAAAGCTAGGTGACAAGCCAGTTGTTGGGCTCTTTTACCTGCCGGTAATCCTCCTGACTGAGCCGATTGTTGAGCGAGGGCTGGGTCTGGAGCTCACAGACCCCTCAAGCCCATTCACAGACTGTGTCACAAACCCTTCACATGCCAGGCTGGGTCCCCAGACCCCTCACATACCAGACTGGGTCACCAGACCCTTTACACACAGGTCTATGAGCTAGGTAACTGGCCAAAAGGTCCTTGGAGCCATAGGTTGGAAAGCAGCCAGATCTATACTTGGAGCAAAAGGGAAATAGGGACTAAAGAATAATGAAAACTATTGGTTTTCAATTTATGAATCTTAATAAAAAATACTAGGGTTAGCTCACTTGGTTAGAGCATAGTGCTGATAATACCAAGGTCAAGGGTTCAGATCCCTGTACCAGCCAAAAAAAGTAAAACAAAATTAATAATAAGTACTATAATAGACCAGTCAGGGTAGAGAATTGAAAAAGATTAAAGAAGAAATTGGTGAGTTAGAAAATAGAAAAATTGTGGACTTGGTAAGTAAGTCCAAGATCAAAATCACCCTTTAAATCAGTAGTCTTATGATTTCATTTTGCAGATGAGGAGGTAGACTCATGAGATTGAGTGACTGTACAAGATTGCCCAGCTGGTATGTGGCAGGGCACTCGAATGGTGTACCTGACAGGCTCTGTTGCATTTCCTTCAGTGTGAAGGTTGGCAGAGACTGCATTAGAGCCCAAGGCTGACTCTGGGGCTGATGTTACCTCCTGCTTTGGAGTTGTCTGAGGGCTCACCATCCCAGGGGGCACTTGCAGTGTCCTGCTAGAGCCTTCGTGGCATCTGTGATAGGATCCCCACCTAGGCACTGCCAGGAGTGCTTCCCATTGTCTATAAAGTCAAATTTCTGGGACACTGCAGGGAGGCAGCCCACAAGGTGGTGTGTGAGTGTGTGTGTGTGTGCACACACTGTGTCTGCTTTTCTACCTTTGAATGACATGGATGAAAGAAATATATTACTTTCTTCTTTGACCCTAGTCTGCGGAGAGAGTGGGAGGGTACAGGATAGCAAATTCTCTGTTGAAAAAACAGCTGCTGCTTAGCTCCATCAATTTAATGCCATGGGGAAATGCGGACCCAGATTTGCTAGTTGTAGTAATTTTTCAAAATAATCTAAAAGTCTATTTTCTAAAATATGAAATCTTCAAAATTTAAATATTGGTAAAATGGTCTTTTAGTGTCATTTTGTAAACACAGTTTGTACTAAAAAAACACATCTGTAAGTCTCTGGGTTGCAACCTCTGGATTTATAACGTGAACCTCCACCTTTTGCTCTTTTCTTTACCTGCCATCATTGCAAATAATTCATAGAAAACAAAGGTGTCTAGTTTCTTAGTAAAAACAGAGTACCTTCAATAAGTAGGCACAAAAGAGAAAGAAACTCACAGAAAGTGTCTGAAAGAAATCATATTTTTCTTTTTTAGGTAATACTGAATCTCAGGGGAAAAATATTGTTTGACTAGAATTCATTAGAGCTATTTTCAGTGAGATCTTAAATTCAATAAATTGCTCTTGTGGCTTTTGTCTTTGAGATCTGTGTGGAATTACAAGATTATATTTGTTTGTGAAGAGTTATAGGTGGCAAAAAAACCATCTATCTTTAAGTTCTTAAGATCTCTCTTCATAATTCGAGAACTTGTTGTTGATTGTTTTGAAGATGGAGGGGCGCCGTCTAATGGTGGTTCAAAATATCTTAGCCAAACACTTGATCCTGATATTTCAGAGGAACAATAAGCAAGTGTGTCTTACTACTACTCCTTGACAGAAACACTGTCACATACTGATTTATCAGCTACATGAACAAATCTTGACTTACTTATTGCTTCTGAATTTGCCTGAAAAGATTTGGAATAATGAAGCTTTCATTCTGTGCTTTGCAAAAGTGGGATAGAAAAAGCATAAAAAGTGTCTTCTTAGAGCCCCACATCACTCTACAATTGAAGCGTCTGTACAAGGTACTTCCTGTTTCCTTGGTGGTATATGTAATCCAAATATAAGAAGCTTAAATAGCTTTTGTGAACTGTTTCTTGGTGATTCATGCAAATGGGAATAAACAGTCTCATGGAAAATATCAAGTTTAAATATATTGGAAAGAACGGAGGATTCAGATTTTCAGTTACATGAGTTAAAAGACTTTATGTATTGGATCATGTATTTACTTTCCTGTTTGTGTTATGTGAAATGTTATTTTTCCTGGAAGTGTTTGTCCAAACTGCTCTATTGTTCACTGAAATGGCTATTGTAGAACCACAGTCCTATGTATGTATCAGGGTGATTTTTCATATCATGGTTACTTTTCTGACATAAAAAGGATTATTTGGTTAAAGTACACTTTGCAAAAGTTTACAAATATGACAGATACAAATATGAAATGAGCACGTCAAAGATTTTATTCAACTCATTATATAATAAAGGAACTAATATGGTGTTAATACTGGGTTTAAATAGCATTTGAGGGATAAAAAATTGTAAGAAAATTAATAAAGAAGTGTTAAGATTTCTGGGTTAGATTTAAAACTGATTCATGTCCTACTGGGCACTAAAGCTGTAACCCATGGATCATTTGTTTTTTTTTTTTTTTTTTTTCCTTTTTTTTTTTTTTCGTGTCCGGCAATGGATCGCAAACCCTCAGTGTCGCGCCCGTACCGGACCGGGACC
>NW_007728198.1:203651-251881 GCF_000696425.1 Galeopterus variegatus | reverse complement strand
TTTTTTTTTTTTTTTTTTTTCCTTTTTGTCTTTTTTCGTGTCCGGCAATGGATCGCAACCCTCAGTGTCGCGCCCGTACCGGACCGGGACCGGCAACGGGATCGCAAACCTCGGTGCTGCACCCGCACCCGTACCTCGCTCAGCCAGTGAGCGGGAACCGGTCTGTATGTGGGATCCGAACCCTCGGTGGGAGCGCCACCATGCTCCCAAGCGTGCACTGTAGCAGTGCGCCACCGGGCCGGCCCCTGGATCATTTGTTTCATTGGACAAAAGTTACTTGCGCCTTTACCAGACAAAATTTTCCAAATTTATATGTAACTTCACTAAGTCTGGGATCTTTTACTGAGAGTAAACAATTGTTGATTGAACAAAGTACATTTCTCTAAATCTTGGGTGGGTCTTGTATGATACTGAAAGTACCTGCCACACACTTTTGCCTTATATACATGTTTTAGATACTTTTTCTTAAAGTAATCAATACTTGTGAACCTTATGTCTATGCCCATGCTATTGGAATCAAAGTACAAAGTACAGACAACTGTGTTTGGCTCTGACAGAACTAAGTAAGGCCGGGCAGAATGAAGAGAGTCAGTTGTTTTTTCCCTACTCCATACTTTTCCTACCTTCCCATTACTCTAAGATGGGTTAATTTATTCCTTCACTCATTTCCTCATTAAATAAGCATGTCTTGAGGGACTCTTATATGCCATGGACTATGCTAGGTGCCAGGGATGCACAGCTGTCCAAGATGCGTAAGGTCATTGTTCTGAACTGTTTTCGCTCTAAGGAGAGAGACAGAATAGATGCAAATTGTGATAGGTATAATGGAGGAAACAAAAGGCTGAGAGAAGGATATCAGAGGATAAGCTTCTATTTATAGACAGAAGGTCATTCTGAAAAGGTGACATTTCAGCAAAAACATAAAAGATGAGAAAGGGTCATGTGAATGGTGGGAAAGAAGAGAGTCTTAGGCTTTGGGAGGAACCAGCTGTGGCACAAATGTGGGAGTGGGCTTGACCAGTGTGGCTTAGCAAGTGAGGGGGCAGAGGTACTAGAAAGAAAAGGTAGGATCTGTTTATGCGAGGTCTTGTAACTCATGGTATAGAGTTTGATTTTATTCTAAGTGCAATCAGAAGCCTTTAAAGATTTTTTAATAGAAGATTTTTATTATAGAAAATTTCAAACATACAAAAAAGGGGAAGGAATAGTATATTGAACACAAATAAACTCATCACCCAATGTGGGATTAGACCCCAGCTATTTTGACTTCCAGTTCAGTGCTCCCTGATTATTACTGATCCTCTCATGATTAATATCAGACAAAAGTATGTGAAAGAGTAAAAAAATTAGTTGAAAATATGAAGGTGATAAAAATAAACTGTGAGAAGCCCTTTTTATTTTTTTATTTTTTTTATTATTTTTATTTTGTCAATATACAATGTAGTTAGTTATTGTGTCCCATCACCGAAACCTCCCTCCCTCCTCCCTCTCCCCCCTCCCACCCAGGGGTGTCCCCTCCATTTTCTTGTTGTAAGAACTTCAAAAAAAAAAAAGTTGTGGTTGTTATATCTTCCTCTCCCCCCGCCCCCGGTTTTTTTTTTTGTTGTTGTTGTTGTTGATGTTGTGAGAAGCCCTTTTTAAAGTTGAGTTATTTTATTGTATCATCATTGATTTTGCCTATCTGTAGGGTGCAGTTGAATATCAATACTCATGAACAATATGTGATGCTCGAATCAGAATAATTATAATACTCTATAATATACACTGTCAGTGCTATTCGTGGCCCTTTAATCATTCCTCCCTCCCCCTTCCTTTTTGCTTCTAGCACCTCAGTTGTCCTTTTGAAAGTTCAATGTGTTGTTGTGAATGTTGTATCTTTCTTTTATTTATATGTTTATTATTTTACCTTCCACTTACGAGTGAGAACATACGGTATTTCTCTTCTGCACGTGGCTTCTTTCTTTCTTTTTTTTTTTTTTTTTCTTACTGGTAAGGGGATCACAACCCTTGGCTTGTTGTCATCCACACCACGCTCAGCCAGCGAGCACACCAGCCATCCCTATATAGGATTCGAACCCACAGCATTGGCACTACCAGCACCTCACTCTCCCGAGTGAGCCACGGGGCTGGCCCCACGTGGCTTATTTCACTTAATATGATTTTCTCTAAATTCATCCATGTTGCTGCGGATGGCAATATTTTGTTCTTTTTTCTGGCAGAGTAATATTCCATTGTGTATATATGTCACATTTTCCTTATTCAAATGTCTGATGGACATTTAGGTTGGTTCCACCTCTTGGCTATTGTAAATAGAGCTGCAGTGAATATGGGGGTGCAGGTATCTCTCTGGCATGAAGCTTTCCATTCCTTTGGGTATGTGCCCAGCAGTGGAATTGCTGGATTTTATGGCTGTTCTATCTGTAGTAGTTTAAGGAATCTCCATACCATTTTCCATAATGGCTGCACCAATTTACAATCCCACCAGCAGCGTAGGAGGGTTCCCCTTTCTTCACATCCTTGCCAGCATTTGTTGTTCTCTGACTTTTTGGTGATAGCCATTCAAACTGGGGTGAGATGGTGTCTTAATGTGGTTTTGATTTGCATTTCTCCGATGCTGAGTATAAAAAGCACTTAATGAGAGGCTCCAAAATGTTTTGTAGAACCATGACAGACAGGATTTAAAGTGATCTTGAATACGTAAGAAAATTAGGAAAAATACTAACTTTAGATGTACAACTTTAACATTGTGTCTACCTAAAACTTTATAGAAAAGGTTTTTTTTTTTTTTTTTTTTTTATATATAAACCCACTAGGATAAAGGGAAGAGGAGAGGAAGCAATAGCAATGCAGTTTTGGAGGTAGAAGGCAGATGGATGAGTAGTAATTGGCTTAGCACACTCAAGAAAGCTTAAGTCTAAGCTAGCAGGCTGAGAAGTAGTCAGATTTGCATAGAAGAAACCAGGAAAAGCACAGAAATGGTAGCACCAGGTACCTCTATAACTTTGGTGAAGTGGGTGAGTAACTGGATGGAGAGAAAAACTGCTCCAGGGCATCTTTAGAATCGTCATCCATCTCATCCTACTGCAGAGTCCTCCCCACCCACCACTCCCCAACTCTGGTGTTTATTCTCCAGGAAAGGTGAGACATGACCTCTTGACTGGTGACGTGAAGCATGTTTGAGGGTCAGGATCCCTCAAGAAAACAGGGGACTGAGTGACCATATGATGGCAATGCTGAGCCTCCAGTCCTTTTCCTTCTTTTGGGTCCCAGAAGTCTTGTTAATTATATCTGTACCTTCTAGATGGGAGAATGGAAGATTCTTCTTTGGGGAACCTGATCAACCTACGAGTAAAATTCTTTATAATAGTACTAAAATCAGGACCTTCCAATGGTTCACATATTTCACCCAAAGTTGACAAATTACACCCTCCCACACAAGCTCAGGACTTCCAATTAGCATTTTGGTCTCTTATTCTCAATCACGTGCAGATATTCAAATCCATACATTCAAAGCATCCATTGGTCATTTTAGTTTCCTACTTTTTAAGAATATGCAAATGACCAAGAATTACCAGATATCTGAAGAAATCTAATATAGAAGATAGATGCCAGAATAAATATCAAAATAATTTAGAGGTAACAGAAACTACAAAGAGAAAACTTTTAAAAAATCAGTACTTTTCTGAGAGATAAAAAAGTATTGAGTTAGTGAAAAAAGAACAAGATACTATTAAATTCTTAGATATTGAAAAAGTGATAGTGTAAATGAAAAAAATTAGTAGGAGAACAGAAATTGGTGGAGATGCCATTACTAGGCAGGCGTTCTTTTGAGAGCATTTTATCTGAATTTCCACAGTCCTAAAGAAGGAATTTCTTAAGAGTTTATTTTAGAAAGTTCTTGAGACAGTCTTCACCTCAGACATGCAAGCATGAACATTTTGTCTGAGTCTTGAGAGAGACAGATGAAGTCGGCAACTATGATTGACTATGGGTAGGAGGAGCATATGGCTGGTTGGGGTTCTGTGAGAGAGAGTTACTTCTCACTGTTTATTTTCTTGTTCCTTTTTAATATTGTGCTGTGCACACATATGTTATTCAAAGTTGAGTAAAATAAAATGTATTCTTAAAACTTGAAATTAAATCAATTAAAAAATGAAAGGTAGTCATATTACCTATAATCTCAATAGGAAACTGTCCTCTTTTATCTTAGAAAATATTTAGCATTTCCTCAATTTGTAATATTAGATTATTTTGGTTTTTTTTTAAAAATTGCAATAATAAAATTGCAAACTTAAATACTGTATTGGTATGGAAGAAAGAAAAGGTCAATTTTTTGTAGGATATGCCAAATACAAATAGTGCAGATTAAGAATTCTTAGAGGATGAATAATTGATGATATGAATGACGAGACTTCTCTTGTTCCACAGGAGTAATACTATAGTTTTAGAATGCCCCTTAGAAAATGTAATAGAATTCAAGTAATTCTAAACCTGAAAACCTTGCTCCATTAGGATCATATTTTCAGTATTAATTACCTGGTGGTCACACCGTGAGAAGATGCTTGCTATGGCACTGACAAGGCAAAAGTTGAAGCTGAAAGGTCAATGCATCCTTTCGATTCTGTACTAATAGTATTTATCTTTTCATGTCCTTGTCCCATCACTCATGATATTGTACAGTTGTTTATTCTGAAACTTAAAAGACATAATTAACTTTCAAATTGAGGAAAGGTTCTTGTAGAAGTTAATTACTGCAAAATCAATTGAATTCTTACTTTTCCTTTATGTTGTTATCTATTGGGTCCTGATTCTCATTTATTTATTTTACACTGTTTTTTATTCTACTCTGCTTCTACAGAGTTATTGAGGCCTAAAATAGAAGACTATTCCCATTTACTCAGAATATACTGAACTTGTTATATTTCCTAAGGTACTCATTAATATGAGGTAAGATGGGAAAAGGTCCTATTCTAGATAAACAGGATTTAGAATTTAATGGCTGTTATGACACATTGCTGTTGATGAATTTTGTTTTATGACATTTAAATGTGTTTATGTGCTAAGTAATCCAAGTGAGGAATAAAGTTGAGCAAATACCAGTAGATTTTTGAAAGGGAGAAAAGAGGCATCCTGGAAAACAGCAATAGAAAGGAATTAATGCCAGACTAATTTAAAGAAGCATGATATTGGGGTTTCTTGGTAACAATTGGAAGGGCATTAACTTTTTCAGGACACTGAGTCAGTGTGGTGTGCTCCTGTCCTGCTGTCTTCTATTCTGAAGACATCCTTGATTTGTTTCACTGTCCTAGGTTTCCTTACTAGTCATTGCCAGTTTTGAGGTGAGGGGAAAATATTAGACTGTGAATATAGATGGTGGTAATAATTTCATGAGTACAGGAAATATAGTGTGTGTGGTGTCCTTTCACACGTGCTTAGAGAAGACTAATACTGCTGAATGTTAGCATGGGGAAAAGAGGACGTTCCATTTGATATATCTTAACATGAGATTGCAGTTTTACACGTGGGAAATTGGTACATAAATACTGATGTTGAAAGTGACAAAATCCAACCAAACTAGCTAGAACAAAAAATGTAATTTATTTGTCATTAACTGAACAACCTAAGGTAAAGCTGGATTCATGAACTTAAGCTTGATTATTTAGAGGTGGCTCCTCTTTAACTTTTGGCTCTGTCTTCAGCTGTATTGGCTTCATTTCCAGAATGTAGGAAAAACTGGCTCCAATCATCGTCATAATCCCAAATCCACTGGTAGAGAGAATCTACATCCCTGTGCTTAAGCAACATCTCAGAATTGTGTCCTCTTGCCTTTGCTTGGCCTGGTCTGAATCATATGTCCATCCCTGTGAGTATCTTGGAGCCAAGGACCATCTCTTAAGTATTTCTGTGTCCTCAATGATTATTAGCACAGGCTGTTGTACAGTTTTGGTAGCCACTCAATATGTGAACGTTATTCCAAACTATAAACCGCTCTTCCAAAAACAACCAGTTTGCATTGTAAGAGTTAGTCTCATATATTCCAGATTTTAATTTCGAAATTTATTTTGCTGCATTAGGTGACTTGTTGGATGCACTGAATATGATTACTAGAATTCAAGAACCAGAGACTTTGTACTTGTGTGTTATCAGGACTCTATTGGAATTTCAGAGTATAATTCAGGAAATAAGAAGCAAGAAAATAACCCAAATCTCATATTGTCTTAACATGATAAGAGATCCATTAAGAGATAAGAGATCTATTGGCAGGAATAGTTTTAATTTCTTTGAATCATACCAAGCAAGAGTGGAAGGTGTGAGGAAAAAATGGAAGACAATTGGAAATGAGAGGATTTGATATTGGAGTATCGTGGCATTACAAAGAGGAGGAACGTTGTCAGTGATGCTAAAATTATTCTTTTACAGTTATGACATATGAATTATGCACAGTATGATCTTTAAACATATGTTGTTTAAAGTTTATTTTATAAGGAAATTTAAAACAAGCGGTATGATGGGGAATGTAAAATTTTTTTAACTCTATTAAGAGAAAAAGTGACCTGAAATAGATTTAATATTTATGTGTTGTGTCAATTACTAATATGTAGTCTTCTGAGTTTAATAAGGAATACAGGGAATCCAAAGACTGGATTTTTCATATGGTAAAGGAAAGTGTACCTAGTTATTCTAAAAAAGAGACTACTCAGCACTTGTCTAATTATGCTTGTCTTATAATGGGAACTTCATTTTCAAAGTTTTTTTCATCTTTTAATTTCTATTGTATGCAAGCTTTGCCCCAACAACTTTTCTTACAGTGTGAAAAGATGAAAGCAAAGGAGATGCAATTATCAATGATTTCACAGAATTTGAGGCATTTCCAATCATGCTTGTTGTTCATTTTGCATAATCTCAAAACTCACTGATGTGAGCCAATTTAAAATGAATTTACTGACTTAAATACAAGATTTTGGAGCTCTAATTGCCTGGGAAACTGTAAGAATGCAGCATTTGAACTCATTGGTTTTAACGTTAAAAGATGTTGTTAAATATTTGAATTAGTCAAGAGAACTCTAGTGTCATTTAAATAAGTGTAATGTTTATAAGAATAGTAAGGTGCAGACTTTTAGGAGACATAATTATGCAATTTTATGGCAGTTTTGGTTATTGTGCATGCATTTAGAATATTTGAATGCTTGGAAACATGTAGCATAAATGATCTATTATATTATTCAAGATGGAGATGTGTGATTTGTAGGAGTAAAAGGTAAGAGGCAGTATGGTGTGGTTATTGGGTGGAGAGTCTGAACGTGAGCTCCTGGATTCAAACCCTGCATAGCCACTCTCTTAGCTGAATAACACTGCATATATTAACGAACCTGTCTGTGCCTTAGTTACCTCAGCTATAAAATGAGGTTAATGATATTCCCGCCTTCTTCATAGAAGTGTTGTGAGGATTAAATGCATCAGTGTTTATAAGGTACCTAAACAGTACTATTAGCATTTGGTGTTATGATTATTTTCTACAGGTCATTACAATTTTCTTTTAGAATGCATGGAATCTTAAAATGCAAAGTCAGAATATGTGGAAAAACATACGAGGAAGTCTGTAGTAAGTTCACACATATAGCATTGAAAAATTCAGTAGTTAACTTAAAGCTACAAATGTGGCCTGTTTTATATCCACTCTAGGACACACTCCTCACACTATTCCTCGCTTTCTAGGACAGTGTTTTTCAAAGTGTGTCCCAAGGATCAACAGGGCTGATTGTAAATGTAGATTCCTGGACTCTACACTAGACCCACTGGATCAGAATTTCCGAAAGTGAGAATGAGCATTTTACCAAATGCCTGAGTTGACTTTTATGCAGGACAGATTATTAGAACTATTCCCATTTGTTCATGATTCTCTCCTCTCATGCTGTAATCTCACTTTCACTCTTTCTCACTTTGAACTTCAGCTGTCTTCTGACTTCACTCAACTCAGGGTTCTATCACATCTGTTCAAGGTCTTTTTCTTTTGAAGTCACAGTAGACCAAAGTTGGACTTTTGCTTTTGCATCCAAGGCCCAGGTTGGTAGCTTCTTACTGCTGCTTTCTGTATCCTCTTTATCCTCCCTGGTTCATTTCTTTAAATCATTCTGGCTATAAAATTCCACAAAAGATCTTCAGTTGGCTTTGGTTTAGATCAAAACTGCTCCCAATTTCCTGTCTTACCCATTCTTTGCGTTTTTTCATTCCCTTTCTCTTATCTTTTTCATTTCCTTTCTTCCCATGAGTATTTCTGGACTAGAAGTTAGGGAAGAGTTTGCAGCTGGTGAAGGAGAACTGTTTTATTTCTAAGTTCCTGAGTCCCACAGCAGGCTTGCTTGGAGGGAAGGGGTAGGTGCAAGAAAAGTTCTAGCCCTCCAGAGTCTCTATCCCTATTGACTTGCATCCCTTTTCTGGACTTCATCTGAACTCTGCATTTCT
The DNA here is from genome assembly GCF_000696425.1 of Galeopterus variegatus. Taxonomy (NCBI): domain Eukaryota; kingdom Metazoa; phylum Chordata; class Mammalia; order Dermoptera; family Cynocephalidae; genus Galeopterus; species Galeopterus variegatus. The sequence goes on along the minus strand of NW_007728198.1, from coordinate 243,418 downwards.
GTATATGGATTTTGCAATCAGAAGCATGTGGAACATCATTGAGCAATCCCAGATGACATTGTTTGAATCTACTTGACTGAGAAAATTGCATTTAAACCCTAAAATATATCAAGGATTCACGTATTTGGTGATTCCTAAGTGTAAAGTCATGTGTAGCCGTGTGGAAATATCCCATACATAAAAATTTTATTACTGCTTGGCCAAGATAAAGATGAATAGGGAGCATTTTGGCTCATAGAGTGCATAATGCAACTCTCCGTTAAAACACATGAACTTGTTATGTTCGTGTGACTGATCACATAGATCCATTGGAATCTTAATGATCTGTGAAATAAATTGTTCACATTTTTAGAGGTACATCTACATTACAAAACAGCACTGCTTTCAAGAGGCCAATATGCTGTTTTGCTTTTGAACGCACATGAATCACACAGTGCTGAAAGTAGAAACATGTTGATGACTCATAAACACACACATTATGGTAAGAAGAAAACAATAGAAGTTATGGAAAAGAAAGAAATATGAACTTGGCCAAATTTTCTTGTTTTAAAGAAACGTGGGCATTTTCTAAAAAGTGGTATTAGTATTTTAGCTAGTAAAATGGAAAAACTGTAAGTTCTGGAAATGTATCTCTTTTTTGAAAGCCTTAGCAGTTCCTTGCAATAACTAAAAATTAAGTTAAAAATCTCAAATAAGACAAATTTAAGGATAAAGTAGATACCAACCAAGAAATCAATTTAATACTAAAGCTTTAGCTTCAGCTGTTTTAGTTTTGGTTAGTATTTCAGTTTGATTTGGGGAAAAATGTACTTTAATTGAATTTCCATGTCAGTGTTTAGGTTTTTCTTAGAATAAAGTGTGGATGTCAATTAAATTTTAAATAAACTACCTTTAACAAATAAGTTTAACTTATAACTATTATCTTGGCATTTTGTTTCTAAAAATTTAATCTTGATAAAAAATTTAAAATTACTTTATTTTGAAAAGTAGTTACTAATAGTAAAGAGAGAACCATAAGAAGAGACTGTGATTTTGCATCACACATTTGAGTTGGATGGCTTAGTATTTGATGTATTTATGTCTTAGTTGTTTAATGTCTAACTCTTCACCCTGTGTTTATATCTGTAGGTGGCACAATCTAATGAAAATATTTTAGATATGTTTTGTGAATACATTTTTTTCTTTTTTTCTATAGGGATGCCCTCTGCATCTTTATTAGTAAATCTTCTTTCAGCTTTATTCATCCCTCTTGTATTTGGAGAAACAGAAATAAGGTTTGCTGGACAAACAGAGTTTGTTGTTAATGAAACAAGCACAACAGTTATTCGTCTTGTCATTGAAAGGATAGGAGAGCCAACAAATGTTACTGCAATTGTATCGGTAAGATATAATTGTTGTTCTGTTCTTACTGAAATAGATATGAAAATTCTCAGTTTCAATGGCAAGGATTTTCTTTTCTTTTTTTTTCTGTTTGAAATTTTGAGTAGTTTCATTATGATTTGCAGATAACACTATTCATGTTTCTTACAAGTTTATAGAGTAAGGTGGCCATGTGCATTTGTCAATAGTATTTTAAAGACATAGACTGATTATTTTAAAGTGTTCATATATTTATTTTAAAATGAGAACTTTTGGGGGGTGTAATTTGGAATGTAGCTATCTCTGCTTAGACTTAGTTATCTAGAGAAAATATATGGAATATTTTAAAGTAGAAAAATGGCAATAAAAAAACAGTTATGTTGGAGAGATTTTTTTGTGGGAGAAGTTAAGTATATTAACTGAAGTAGAAATTAGGTAGAATTTGTTAAACTATTGATTTACCTTGCACACAGTTTAGTAATTGAATGGATTCTGTGTGCATGTGTATGTGTCTATTTTTAACCAGTAAGTAACATCATATAACCACTAAAGATATTGCCATATTTGAGGCAGAAAGTACTTGAAATTTTTGTTTGCAAAAATACATTTTTAAGAAATAGGTTAAATTATCACATTATAAAACATTGTAAAAACAGAAAAAAAAGAAAAACCACCTATGAAACTAACCCAATGTTATAGTTTCAGGTGTTGCTTTTAGTTTTTCTTTAATTTATGACATGTATATTTATTGAATTTATTTTTACTTCAGGTATTATATATTGTAATCTTTTTCATATAATTTTGATTGTCTCCTAAGAATTTTTACAGGTTGCTCTGTCATTTTCACAACTTTTCTTGATGTTGTTGTCCTCAATTGTTTTTTATTGTGAATGTTACTCTGGTGAAACTGTTGACATAAATGTCGATTTTTTCATATTTTGGCTTGGTAAATATTTTCATAGGTTGGATACTGTGTTTTTCTGTTTGTTTTATTGGCTCTTGATAATACATTGTAAAAGACTGTGCCATTTTCTGTAGTACAGTGAGTACAACTGTTCGAACACCCTTGATGACTTACTTGAATATCTCAAGTATTTAAAACTTAATTTGTATTTATAAATAAGAACTAGAAATCGACTAAAATTTCCCTTTACATGTCCATCATGTTTTATTTGTACTAAATCATATTTTTTTCTAGTAGTTAAATTATTCATTTGAGCTCTTTGATGAAACAAATCTCATTTGGATTTGCATAAGAAATTGCTCCTTTATAATTTCATAATTATTACTCCCCCGAAAATCTTACTAGCAATGGTGGTTTTACAGAATAAGATCTTAGAAAGATAAGGAAAGCCTATAATGACTAAGAAGTTTGGAATGCCAAAAGAATTGAGTCTTTTATTGGAGTTGTTGTGGGAGAATATAAATACAGCTTAAGGCTGAAAGTTTTGGAAAGAGCCATTTCATTGAAATTGATAGGGAAAATAATTGATTTCCCTGACAAGGTTTTTGGCAGGCAACTTTTATCTCTTCTTTTGAGACTTTTGCTACATTTTGTCTTGTTAGGATTGCTGTAGTTCACTCCAGATCAATCAAGAGGCAGAGAAAAAAAATGTACATCATTACTTTCGTATATAATTATTACTTTTTACCATAATTATTTCTTTTCCTTCCACAGCATAAACAAATGTTTTTGTATAGAATCATTTATTTTTGTAATGCTTTTTTCTAGAAATGATTTTAAAATATTTATGTTGGATGTTTTTGTACATCTTATCTGTAAACATCAGTGCCAATTGATTTGTGCTTTTTCTCTTGATTGTTCCAATTAGCATCAGTTTTACTTGTCCTAATACTGTGTTATATTTTGCATTTGATAGCTGTATGGAGAAGACACTGGCGACTTTTTTGACACATATGCTGCAGCTTTTATACCTGCTGGGAAAACAAATAGAACAGTGTACATAGCAGTATGTGATGATGACTTACCAGAGCCTGATGAAACTTTTATATTTCACTTAACATTACAAGTGAGTCCTTCAACCCCCCTTAAACTCATAAAAATCTTGCAACACTTAAAAATCTATTTTTCTAGAGATAAGCCGATTCAGGTGATTGGTGGTGGTTTTCATAGAAGTCAGAATTGACAGCCTCTTCAGCTATCCACAGTCTGGTTATTCCTCAGACAATCTTGTTTACAAGAAAACCTTGTCTTTGGCCCTTTTCTCTTGTATCCCTTCCCCACTACTAGATGCACAAAGAATGACCGTGACTTCTAATTTCAATGGAGAGGGATACAAAAAAGCCGGCATGGAACTGTGAGGTCCCTGTGCCCAAGAATAAAGTCAGAGTACCCTTGGGAAAATACTTGGATAGCCTAAGATTTAATTGAGCTTTATGGCTTGACCTGTTAGGTTGAGGCAATGACTGCTAACACTATTCTAGTTAAATTTTCTGAAAGGCATTGAGAATTTTTTTAGAATAATTGTCAGTATGATTAATTTTTTTTTGAAAATGATACTTGAAATGCCTTTACTTTTTTTTGAAATGTTTTTACTTTTGTAAATTACCCTTTTTTCATATTTCTTTATGTTGCTCTTGAATATCAATGGAAATGTTGCCAAAAACTCTGTCCATTTTTTTTACGACTAATTGCTTTACTATTTTATCTTTAATTTGGCTTTATGATTTATAGAATAACTAATTATCGTTTCAGCACCTTCTATAGCATAAGAAAAAAATCACATTTGAGTAGAATTTCATACTGTGTACTTAATTCTGTTATATTAGTAATGACACTGTAGTAATTATAATATACTTTATAATATAGTATTACTAGCCAGCGAGTACTTATAAATCTACTTTTATATTATTAAGAGACATATTAACGGTTTTCAAAACTTTTTTGAAAAATTCTTGTTTGGGACTTTTTTTGTTGACTAGTGTGAATCTTTTCTTAATCTGTGCATTAAATGTATATTTGTACTTTTATTTATACAAGGGATCTTCAAAAAGTTCATGGAAAGATTAGTATTATATTTTAATTCCATTTTTCTATGAACTTTTTATTTATTAGTTTTTTTTCAATTTTATTTGTATTTATTTTTGTGGGGCACAGTTTGTTATTTCAATGCATATGTTTTACTGTGCAATGAATTTTTTGAAGTACTCTCATATTCTGAATAATTACTTGAAGACAGAAATTCTATTGAAATTATTTTTTCTAATTTTTAATTTATTATTTTATTTTTGGACTTTTATTTTAGAAACCTTCAGCAAATGTGAAGCTTGGATGGCCAAGGACTGTTACTGTGACAATATTATCAAATGACAATGCATTTGGAATTATTTCATTTAATATGGTATAGTTGCAATTTGATGATTCTTGTGGTTGCTAGATAATAGTTTATTGAATTTTTTTGATTATTTTTCATGATGTTACCTAGTGTCATCCTGTTTTTTGATATTTAAGTGTAATTTGTTCTAACTCTATTTCTATTCCACATTCTGTAGGCTGTCCAATTTGTTCTACTTAAGATTTTTGTGTATTGAGGAAGCTTATATGATTGTGGTCATCTCTTGTCCTAATTTATTTATGATGATCAGTCCGCCGACTCATTTGTTACCTCCCTTGGCTGGTCTCCAATTCAGATGTGTAACCCAGTGCCTTTTGCTTGATTTCCTCAAATGCCACTTAAATGAAGCGTTCTCTGTATGCCAGACTCTTCTGAAAATTTGGAATGACTGGTAGATGAGAAAGCATATTTAAAAATACTAAAAAAGTCTATAGTAAGCTTAAAAGTGAATAGCAGACATAGCTCTTCAAAAGAGCTCTTCAGCTCGTCAAAATCCCCATCCTGAGATTTTCCCATTAATATTTTCTGAAGGTTAAAACTCCATCTCATTCCCCTCCATTTTGCTCAGCAGTTTATTTTCTCTCTCCTAACAGTAAATTCCTGTGCTTCTCCTATGTTCAGAGGGTTTTATATTTAGAAACAAACACACAAGACAGGTCTGTGCTTGAGAGAAATTGTTTTCAGCTCTAAAATAAAACAAAATTTATCTTCAATACAATTGGATTTGGCCACTTAGTTTTAGAATACAGTAACCTTCCTGATATGGAATCTTTTTGAATCATGTTACTAATTATCATTAAGGAGATATGATGTTATACTTACCAGCTTTTTATTTCTTTTCCAATTTAGATCACTACACTACATTTGGTAATATTGTATGTGATTTTATTAGTATCTTAACTTATCTTTGAGACAAGGTGGTCTATAGATAAATAACATCCTTATAGTTGCAGTAGATATTTACTAAAAAGGGTATTTGTCTACCCTCAATCTAGTAAATATTTGGTAACCTCCATTATGTTGTCATTTATAAACACTAATTTAATCAATCAATTATTTCTATTTCAATGCTGGGAAATTATTTATTGTGAAGCAGTCTCCCTTAACTGCTTAATTTCTATCAATACTGCTTTCTCTTTGCACTCACTCCCAACTTATCACCCCCTACCTCATACTGACTTGTTTAAAGCTTTGGTCTTTTTTTACCTTTAGGCATTGGTCCCAAGTCCCTGACATGTAGGGTCTTGGTGCTGTCAGGCAGCCTCTGGCAGCCTTTGATTGGGCACCTGCCCCATGTTCTTAAAATTAAACTAAGTAATTGTTGCACTCACAGCAGGTGCTCAACAGGCTGGATTTGGTTTCCAGTCTTGATGAAGATGATATTGGTAATGAAGATGACATTGATGATGGTAATAATAATAGCCAACATTTATTGAGCCCTCAGTTTGCATCAGGTACTGGGAGAGGCACTTTATATGAATTATCTTGTTCAAACCTCATCACAACCCTTTGAGACAGGCATTCCTAGTCCTGTTTATGGACCGGCCTGCTGAGACTTAGTGTCACCTGAGAGTCCACCTAGCAGATGCACGTTTAGCTGCTTTCCCCCTCCTCTTCTGCCCTGAGTTTCATTCAGCCAAACCTTATGTTCAACATTTGGAGTCCTCACTCTTTCTTCTCCTGCAGTGATCATGTCCTGAAAGTCATCAGCAGTCATTTGCTTTTCAGTGACAGGCTGACTGATGTGGTTGGGAGCAGTGGCGCCAGTGAGCTGCTACCTTGGTCTGGAGGCATAACTCATTTCTGTGACCTCCAGGTCCCGTGTGAGCATTTGAGTTTGTCCTCTTTCAACTAGATGACCTTTCAGATTACTCAGCAAAACAGCTTGTTGATGGTAGAACCAGGACAAAAACCTACATCTTATACCTGACTGGTTTTATGTCCCCTTTACAGTATCATCATTAAAATTTCAGCATTTTTATTAGCTGTAGTTAATTGATGCTAGGAAATACTGCATTCTTCTATTACAATGTGGGTTGATTTGTCTGTGGATTTAGTATTTCTAAGGTAACAGTTTTTACTGCCACCTACTTCTGATTGCTCAAGATCTGATTGTCTATCCTTGCTCTTCCCAATAGTCTTCCTCGATCACAGTGAATGAGCTGAGGGACAGAAATGAGTCTGTGCCTCTTATTCTCATCAGGGAAAAGGGAACCTATGGAATGGTCATTGTGACTTTTGAGGTAAGTTTACTCTGGAACATTTAAATGCTAATACTTTTTAGAGTTTATGCCAGATGCCTACAATTTTAAAAATCAAAATATTTTGTATAATCAACTTGACACTTAATAAAAATAAAGAGAAATACTTTTGTTTTGTTATCCAATAAATTTCAATAAATTTTTTTTTTGCTGCTTGCATATACTATACTTATGTGAAACATAACACATTTTAAGTATGGGATAATAAATCACAAAATAGAATAATAATAATAATAATGTTAATTCTATAAAATTCATAGAACTTTATGAAACACTTTTCTTTTTTTTTTTTTGTCCTTTTTGAGACCAGCCAGCCAGTGAGCGCTGTGAGCGCACCGGTCATCCCTATATAGGATCCAAACCCGTGGCGGGAGCGCTGCCGCACTCCCAGCGCCGCACCCTCCCGAGTGCGCCACGGGCTCGGCCCTATGACACACTTTTCAAGGGTATAAATTTTAAAAATACCCATGGGTTACTTGGGCTGATATAAAATTATTTAGTGTGTAGTCTTCCCCCATTTTTTTCAGTACACTTAATGGGTGGTGTTAACAACAGTTGCACTCTGCCCTAGAGGTCCATAGATATCACAGAGGTGCAATGAATAAGACAGGCAATGGGTGATGTGCCTTTCTCAGGTGCTAGCTGTAACCATTCTATTTTATTGCTTACTGACCACGTGCCCACCATTGTGTTGCCACATTGCTCTTCTATGAGACACACATTTAAATTTTCAGATAGTTTTTGTGTTTTATAAGATCCGGAACATGATTAGGAAGTTCTGATACTGGTTTCTATCTTAATTATTAACTGTAATCAATAAAGTGGATACCTGAGTTTATGTAACATAATTCTGTTGAAGCATAGAAGAGTTTTGTTTATGTTCATGGGTATCTGTGTCAGATGGTGATTATGTTAATTACACGAGAACATGAAATAGCATAATGCAGTATGCATGAAAAACATAGTAAAGACCAACTAAATATGCAACAGTCTTGCAAGTTCTACACAGGAAGTCTTGAGCAAGTTTTTATGTATTTAGGAATATGCACTTAGGTAATAAATTTTAAAAAATATTTCTGATAACAAATATGGGAAAACTAGGAAATAATTGGCAATAGAAAGGATTAAGCATCCAGGTTATAATGTTTTCAATTTATCTATGAATGCCTAAAGTTAAATATTTTATTGGATCTGTAGGTTTTTGTTTTGTTTGAATAATTATGAGTAACATTTGTGGAGCATTTCATATTGCCATATACTGTTGTAAGTGCTTTACACTGATTATCACTGCATATAAATAGCAACTCCCAGCACTCTGTCTGCCTCATGCTCATCTTAATTTTTTCTGCATAATACTTACCATCATCTGACACATACACATTTGTTTATCCTTTGTTCCCTTTTATTAAATGTAAAGGCCATATGGAAGGGAATTTGCTCTGCTCACTGCTATATCCTTAGTACCTGAAAGAGGTCAGGCACACAGTATTCAATAAATAATTTTTAGAATAAATGACTTTATTGTATCATCATATACAGCCTGTGAAGTGGAAATTATTATGCTCGTTATAAAGATGAGGAAAATGCACACAGAGTTGTTAAATACCTTGCCTAAGTTCACACAGTCAATGGAAGAACTGGGATTTGATTTCATTACTTGAGGGAATATGCTAATCTTGAATACCCTTCCTCCCAAGAAGAAATATTTATAGAGTTTGTTTGGGGTGAGGGGTTAATATAATGGTTGCAAAAAATAGCTTTTTAGAAACCACATAGTTTTATGTAATTATAGTCAAGATCTATAATTACATTATAGGCTCTTATTATTAATTAGAAGGGTAGACTTACATATAGGTTAGTACAATTGTTGCAAAATATCTTCAAGTAACCTTCAGATTTTTGTAAGCTGACATCATAATAATGCTTTCTCAATCTTGTGAAATACTTTGTATTTATTGATTATACTGTGTGTTTCTTCGTAGGTAGAGGATGGCCCAAATCCCCCTGAAGAAGATTTGAGTCCAGTTAAAGGAAATATCACCTTTCCCCCTGGCAGAGCCACAGTAATTTATAACTTGACAGTACTTGATGATGAGGTGGGATATGTTAATTACTTAAATGGGGCAAGGACTCTGTAACAGACATGTTAGAGAACTTTATGTCAATTATTAAATTGTGCTCCGTATTTGAAATTATTCTAGAACACGGTCCCATGTAAAGTTAGTATATTGTGATCAATTATACTTTAGCAATAAATAGCTGTCTGTTTAATCTTGTTAATATTTACCTTTCTTAATTCACATTGAATTTTACATATAAAAGCTGATGAACCTGAATATAACTGGCGACCACATGTAATATAAAATTTAAGCATTTCGTACACCCTCATGATTGACTTTTGTTAGTGATTTCAGTCTTGAACAAGAACAGTACTACTTACCTAACATAAACATTTTATATAAAGGCAAAGAAAAATTCCACTGCAATTGATATTCTTTTGTCTGGATATTTTAAATGTTCACATTCATACATTTCACACTGAAAGCTACCAAGGATTCAGGTATATGGCACAGCTAGTGTAACTGCTAAGGAAAGAATGAATTTGAACAATATGTGCACGGATGTCCCTTGAGCTAAACAAGAGAAAACATGACTTTTTGTAAAATAATCTAAGCATTGCTAGAAAGAAAAAAAAAAGAATAGCTGAGAATTTATAACCCTCCCTCTACCATCCTACAAAAATTTTGAAACCTAATTTTAAAGAAACCTCAAGAGAAGAAAAAAAATGCATTAGAAGACATTATTAGGAAAGAGTATTTATCTTAAAAAAATGAAATATTTAATAGCGTTGATAACCCTAGCTCATCTGGTCTGGCAGCCAACAAAAACGTTTTGTTTTGAAATTCCAGAACATTGGAAAGGCTATAATTTGGGGGATGATTAATTATACATTTTAATTATAAGTTTAAAAGATCATCAACCAATAACATTTTATTTTTTGAGATAGCTACTTCTGACTATATCAATCTAATTAAACTGGTAAAAACTTATGTCTATTTTGACTACTTAATCTTTAGAGCTACCTAAAGAGTGATCAAGGTTGAAAGACATTGTACCTATACTTCATTACCTGTTCATACCATTGCTTTATTAGCTTTTCCTTCTCTATCTAAAATACATTATCTACCTTTGGAAAATATTTTTGTAAATGGAGACTAAAGGAGTCTCTCTATTTGCTCCCTGCAGTTAAGATTTTTTATTTCTATGTAATTGTATTGAAACATAGTGACTTCTTACACTTTGGTTTCTTTGCAGGTGTTTTGGTTTTTAAAGTTTTACCACTGTTTATATTCCTTTAACAGGTACCAGAAAATGATGAAATATTTTTGATTCAACTGAAAAGTGTAGAAGGAGGAGCTGAGATCAACACCTCAAGGAATTCAGTTGAGATCATCATTAAGAAAAATGATAGTCCTGTGAGATTCCTTCAGAGTGTTTATTTGGTTCCCGAGGAAGACCACATACTCATAATTCCAGTGGTTCGTGGAAAGGATAACAATGGAAATCTGATTGGATGTGATGAATATGAAGTTTCAGTCATTTATGCTGTTATAACTGGGAATTCAACAACACATGCCCACCAAAACTTAGACTTTATTGATCTTCAGCCAAATACGACTATTGTTTTTCCACCTTTTATTCATGAATATCACCTGAAATTTCAAATAATTGATGACACCATACCAGAGATTGCTGAATCATTTCATATTATGTTACTGAAGGATACCTTACAGGGAGATGCTGTGCTAATAGGCCCTTCTGTTGTACAAGTCACCATTAAGGCAAATGACAAACCTTATGGAGTCCTCTCATTCAGCAGTATCTTGTTTGAAAGGACAATTATAATTGATGAAGATACAGTATCAAGGTATGATTTATTTTAAACTTGTTTCTATAATTATTTTAGTATATTATTCCAAAATTTAATTTTTGTGGTTTTGGACACAATGCTGAGCTGTTAAGATTATTTGTCATTTTCTCTATCACGGATTCACTCTTATTTTGAGTGTGATTTAATTATGCCAATGAGTACATATTGTGATAGTTTCTTACAACACAACAACATATCTACTCCATTATACTAAAAACAATTATTCATTGTGATATGGATTCTGCTTTTATCGGTGGTGTCTGGTGGCCAACTTGATATTGGAAAAGCCTGTCTAGGGAAATAGATTGTATTATGTGACTATGTATTTCTTTTAAAAATACTTTAGATTTGAAGAAATTACAGTGGTTAGAAACGGTGGCACCCATGGGAATGTTTCTGTGAACTGGGTGTTGACACGGAACAGCAGTGATCCCTCACCTGTGACAGCAGACATCAGACCAAGTTCTGGAGTTCTCCATTTTGCTCAAGGGCAGATGTTGGCATCAGTTCCTCTCACTGTTGTTAATGATGATCTTCCAGAAGAGGCAGAAGCTTATCTACTTCAACTTCTGCCTCATACCATACGAGGAGGTGCAGAAGTGAGCGAACCTGCGGAGGTAGATCTCTTGTATGCTTTACACATGTGAATATTTGTGCTGTAGGAGAGGCAAAGAATTTCATCAGAAAAACAAAATTTATGTTTAGTTTGATGTGACAGGAAGAATACTTGCTTTGGAAATGATGGTTGTTTCTCTAGCTCAACATTGTGCCTTCTGAATAAATATTTTACTCTTTAACACATTTTACAAACTATGATTTAGGAAAGTTTTCAAATCTATTTTTTGGCTCATCTTTACTTTACAATGTATAAGAAGTGTTTATTTCTAGACATGATGTATAAATAAATATTGAAAATCAGAATAGCCGAGAAAATACAGAGTTTGGTAATCTCAGAGGTGAGAATTCTGCACTTTAATATTTTATTCCTTTATCTGCAGCTTTTGTTCTACATTCAGGATAGTGATGATGTTTATGGTGTAATGTCATTTTTTCCCATGGAAAACCAGAAGATTGAAAGCAGCCCAGGTGAACGATATTTATCCTTGAGTTTTACAAGACTAGGAGGAACTAAAGGAGATGTGAGGATGCTTTATTCTGCACTTTATATTCCCACTGGAGCTGTGGACCCCTTACGAGCAAAAGATGGCATCTTAAATATATCAAGGAAAAATAGCGTCATTTTTCTCGAATCTAAAACCCAACTCACTACAAAATTACCAATAAGAAATGATGCATTCCTTCAAAATGGGGCCCACTTCCTAGTACAGGTACTTTAATGATTAAAATAATCTCAATTTTGGTTAAACTGTATGTGTACTTACCTGTGTGAGAGTTCACTAACTTATCTTGCCCTTGTTACTTTGCCCTCATTTATATTTTGAATTCTACTATTTGTTACTAAAAGTTATTCAGGGAGTACAAAAAGAGACTATGTCTGCTCCTAAGGTATATAACCATAAATAATACAAGGGTTCTACTGAAGTTAGTATTTTAATCAGGTGATATTAAAAGTATACTGGACCTGAAATGCAAATCAGACTAATGGATGAATCATGGAGTAACTTACAAACTATTGAGGAGAGAAGGAGAGAGAGATTCACCATTCTTTTGAGTTGATTTGGGAAAATGTGACACAGGAATGGGGTTTGTAGATAAATATGCTTTTTATAATGGATATTGAGGGAAAGCATTTGAGAAATAAAAAGACAATGTGAAGAAAATTTGTAGATACTTTTAAATGATATTCTCAAAAATCTATTTCTTTGTCTATTAACTGTTTATAGAATCTCTGGACTTTTAACTATTTAATAAGAAATCAGAATTCCATCTTATCTGTTTTATTTAACTTCTGTTAACCAAAACATTTTTATGGTCAAAGTTTAAAATATCTGCCGTTACTTATAGGCACTATTCTTACATTTGCCATGCTTTTGGTATTGGTTGATTTAGAAAATTATGAAGCAATGAAGGATGCTTATCAAATTTTGATTATGTAAATAAATTTAATACAGAATCAGGCAGTATGAATGGATCATTTAAAAAAAGAGTTAAAATCTGTCACCATAAATTTTGCCAACTGAAGTATATATCAAATGAAATGTCGTATTCCATTAATTTCTTTGAATCATGCCACATCTGAATTTGTTCATATTTTTGCCTAGACTTCGTTTCATGATTTATTATTGCTTTCTCTGGAGTTTCTAATTGTCTTCTTTCTATATGCCACCTTCACTTTACTGACATCTTCCAGCTGTCTCACCGTACACATTGAATGTTGAGTTAATCTGTACTAACTGCTTTCTACACTTGTTTCGTCTGGGACAGTTTTTACTAAACTGAATTTTTTTGATCTCTTGCCTTTCTGTTCTTGTATTATGTTTTAGTTTTGTTGTAGTGTATATCTATCCTCAAATACTCATGCAGAAAGGGTACATGCAAGGCAAAGTTTTTGAATCTTTAGCAGCTGAAAATGTGAAATTTTATATACTCAAATTTTATATACTCATATATACTCTCTACCAAGTTTAACTTGGTAGAGATCTCTAGATAAAATAAGGTCTCTTCAGTACTTGGAAGGTATTGTCTTTTAGCTTCCACAGTTGCTGATGAGAAATTCGAAGGGTAGGAAATGATTTATATTTTAGGCAACCTATTCTTTATCTCTGGAAGCTTTTTACAGCTTCTCCTTCTCAGGTGCTCTGAGTTTCACAGGACTGTGCCCCACCTTGTTAGCACTTGGTGGTATGAGCTTTTTCATTCTGAAGACTTGCCTTTCTTTAGCGGAGCCACCGCTTGTGCTTGTGCTGTTTGTGCATTTCATGAGGACTCACTCTTGGCCAATGGGCTTGTGGTTGACCAGTTATGGGGATTAGGATTTGTCGGTATGCAGGGGATGCTTTTTTGTAATATGCCTACCCAGAAGGAGGCCTTTGCCATCTTCTCCAATGTCTTTATCACTAGTGGCAGGAAATTCTGATTTTCATTATTATTATTATTATTATTATTATTATTATTATTATTATTATTATTATTATTATTATTATTATTATTATTATTATTATTATTATTATTATTATTATTATTATTATTATTATTATTATTATTATTATTATTATTATTATTATTATTATTATTATTATTATTATTATTATTATTATTATTTTGTTGTTGTGTCTCCTCCAAGTGGGGAAATTTTGATATGATGTGTGCTTCTGTCATGAGGATAACCTGTCTCTGGAGGACCCTTGAATTTTTCTTGGAATGATGGGTATGCAGAAGACAGCTTTATTCACAATTGTGTCTGTTTCCTCCTGTGGCTAGTGGAATGGTCTTGTGAGATGGCTGACTGGCCAGATGGCAGGGGATCTGGATCTGTGAAATGAATAACAGAAAACAGCCAAGCCCATGACCTGTACCCTGTTGAGCAGGAAGTTAACACAACTAGAATGGTGCCACCAGAACATACTTAGAGATATATTTAGAAATTAAGAAAACACTTTTGTTTGGCTTTATCCAAAAACATGTCATAAACTTGTTTGCTTTTTAAAGTCAATTCTGTTAATGTGGAAATGCATACTAAGTTTGCCAGTTCACACTTATTGTAGCATTTCCCAAACTTGGCAGTTTTCAAGTCTCTGGGATATAACTTGTTGAGTGGCATTTCAGAATTTTTTTTTTTTTTTTTTAAACATGACCGGTAAGGGGATCTTAACCCTTGACTTGGGGTTGTCAGCCCCGCACTCACCCATTGAGCTAACCAGCCACCCTTATATAGGGATCCGAAGCCATGGCCTTGGTGTTGTCAGCACCACACTCTCCCGAGTGAGCCACAGGCCAGCCCAGCATTTCAGAATTTAATGGAGATTATTTGTTTTGTTTTGCTTTTGGTGTCAGTGCTCTCATTTGTCTTTGTTGTTGGTGTCCTCTGAATTCCGAACATTCTCATTAACATATATTTAAGGTGTTTTGTCCCTCATATCTCAGTATTCAGTTCTCCCTTCTGTCCGTCATCCTGTATAGGCTGTGACTCACATGAGAACCAAATTATTAAAACAAATTGAATGAAGCAAGGAATTTACAGTTGCTATTGCTTTCTTGATGCCTGGTCATCCTGGCATTCCTGGAGTAGTTGCAGTGATATGATAGGAGTTTGAGAATTTATAATGCAAAAATGTTGTCTTTGGGTTATGGAGAACTCTTCTGTATCCGTTCTTAGCTTTCTAATTTCTTTTCTCATGATGCCTCAAGAGAAGTTTTTACTGTGGATAGAGACCCCTGTCTCTGTGCTAATATCAGTAACCTTTATATTCAACTTTTAATGTCTTGAAAATATTCAATATCTCTATCAAAGTAGCTGCAGATAATTCCCATGCAAACAAATCTTTATTAAGAAACTTCTGTGAGTCAGATATTATCCTAGCTATTTTACTTCAGTATTCTATGAACACAACAGAATTTACTTTTATGACACTTGAAAACTAAGGAAGAACTCGAATAAGGATTTAATACCTGATTTTTGGTGATCCTGGGTTAGAAAGATGTTTGCATCACTAATTCTAGACTCAATTCTTAATGTATCTCTCTATTCAGTTAAAAAAAACAAAGGTTTTATGGTGCAGACAGTTAATTTAACAGTTGTTTAGGGAGGAAAAAGGCATTATTAGTCACTGACAAAATTCCTTGAGGTTCAGAACAGCTGTAGGCTCTGTAAGGCTGGCTGGAATAAGAAGGTCATGTGGTTTGTATAGTACATAATGGATGAGCAACTCAAGAATAGGAACCATAAGACTGCATGGAAAGTTGAATGAAACTAAAGAAAGGAGAATCTGAGACATGAGCTCCTTATTCTTTAGTAACCCTCTCAGCTAAATACATTAGTCTGAGATACAACTTTTGGCAGGCATGGGTTACTAATGTGCTGTCCCAGTTCAAACTATCTGAAAGCAAAGAATGAGTGTTTATGAATGAATGGAGCAGTTTGATTTAGCAGATGCTTAAGGAACCCAGACAGAAAAGGCCCATGTAAAATTAGCATTTCCTTTTTTATCAGTTCATTTCACAGACTTCTATATCTTCTTTATATTTTTCAAAAATATTATACCTAGAATTAATTCTATAACATTCTGATAAATGTAAGGAAGATACGACTTTTCTTCCTTTCTCTTTGAAAAGTTTTTAGTAAAAATGTACTGTTTCTATCCTTGTTTTAAATGATATTATCAGTTTAGCTCTTTGTGAATATACAGGAATGGGAGTCTTCATTCGCAAATATGTGCTTATTCACATATAACCAGCATATTTCAGAAACATATTTGCCTCCAAACAATGCCTGCCTTTATATTTACATACCATTCAAATATTTGTATTTCATTTATTCTTTGTGCTATTTTGTAAGATAAATACATATATATGTGTACATGTACACGTATTCCTTTTCTCTGGAAAGAATGACAGTTAAGTGAATTTAACTATCTTTACATTTTAGTTATCTTGCAAAGTAAAAACATTATGCTAAAGAATCAGGTTTTATTTTACTTGGCTTAGTCTATGTACCAATACTTGACAAAATTGGTCAATGTAATTGCTTTTTTTTCACTCAAGTGAATATTTACCAAATATGGAATTATTCATGTCTTTCTCTTGTATATGATTTTCAAAGCAAAACATGTGACATTTGAAAAAGGCATTTACTTTTGCCCTTTTAGGTGTTTATTGTTCATTACAAAGTATGAAATTATGTGGGAGATCAGTTCCAGTCCTGTCTGCTTACGGGAAATCAACTTAGATCCCATGTCTCTGCTGGTGGTTACCTAGAGGCATCATTTCAACATTACAGAGCCTAACAGAAGGTTCTATAGAGTGGGAGTTACATAATGTTTCATTAAGTTCAAAACTGTATTTTAACTTAAAATCCCTATGGTTTTGCAGTCCTATAATGGTTACTATTTCTATACTCCTCAAGTGAACACCATGTGGATTGATGAACTGGATTTTGAAAAGTTAGAACATGAGTATTTAAGATGTTGAAGGTTTGTGATATATCAGGATTCCTTTAGAGCTCAGTTTGTGTTGGAGGAATAAATTAACAAATATTCACAAAGCTGCTGCAGTTTTGGGACTATGTCTTTTATGAGAGTACTTCAAAAAGTTCATGGAAAATGGATTTAAAAGATAATACTAATCTTTCCATGAACTTTTTGAAGATTCCTCATATTAGGAAAGTGCTGAGGAGGACACAGACCCACAAGAGCTCTACAGGCCTGTTGGGAAGTAACAGTCTGGATGAGAAACAAGCAATCTGTGAAATTTATAATTAAGTTCTAAGTTCAATGAGGGTAACAGTAGAAGCTCAGAGAGAGGAAGAATAAAGACTGGAGAATCCAAGGAAGTCTTCATGAAAGAGGGAAATTTAGCTTGTCTTTAAGGGTGGGTACATTTTGGACTTGTGAGATGATGAAGGGAGGGCATTTTAAATGAGGAGAGCACCATGAAAAGTTACTCTGGTGGTCATCTTAATTAATTATAGGAACACTATATGTTGTACATACATTCCATTTCTCTGAGTGTAAAGATGCATTGAGTTACAATTGGAGTTCTAAACGGTCTTCTGATACTAGGTTTTGTCTGGCAGAGAAGGGGAGTGGATGATTGATTGGAAGTGGATTGATCAGTGGAAGAGAGGGAGGAGATGTGGACAACTTTCTGATATTTGGCTTTAAGGCCAAGGCAGTTGTATGTCAGTGGCAAGGAGGAAAAAGCAGATGGCAGAGCTAGTGATGGTGGTGGTGAGTGGGCATGGAGTAGAGGTAGTGATTTCTGTTTTAGACATTCTATCTGTAAAGTGACTGTGTGATATTTTTGTGTTGTCCAGTGGTGATTGGTTGTAACAATTTGGAATTTGAGGGAGAAATCCAGAGATTATTAAGAAGAGGGCATGAAACTATAAGATAATGGGTTTAGGAAGAACCCTGGGGAATAATAGTTGAGGAACAGAAAGAGCTCAAGAAGCAAGTACAGGAAAAGGGATGGTGAATGAATGAGGAGGAGAATGAAGTTGCCACACTATTGCTGACAGTTACCCATAATTGTACGTTGGTGTCCCTTGCTATTAAGGCTTTATTTATTTTAATTAAAAAATTTCTGTTCTATCAATTCTTATTGTTTTTGTTTATTTTAGTTGGAAACTGTGCAGTTGGTGAACATAATTCCCCCAATCCCACCTGTAAGTCCCAGATTTGGGAAGATTCGAAATATTTCTTTACTGGTTACTCCGGCCATTGCAAATGGAGAAATTGGCTTTACTAGCAATCTACCAATCATTTTGCATGAACCAGAAGGTTCTTCTGCCGAAGTGGTAAGTAGGCTCTTTCTTATTAATGGGGCCTAATGAGTTTGAGGTAATGTACAGATGCTGTTTTTTTAAGTAGGTTTAGCACTTAGAGTTAACAAATCTTAAGAAGCTTTACCATTTACATCCAACCTTCAATATGTCATTTTACATAAGTAAGTGATGAGTGTGTGATTTTTCCATCCTCTTTTGCTATATTCAGTAGAATAAAATTAGAATTAATTGTTCATAGCAGGAGTAGGATATTTTGATGTGACTGCTTTCAGGTAATGCTATGACATTTGTCACAGTGATACCTGAACATAAACATTTTTATGTAATGGCTATGTCATGGTACCACAGGTGTTCTTGACCAACTCCATCTCTGAGTACTCTGTGTGCTTGCCTTGGGTAGGACTGAGGTGGCTGCCTTGGGTCCTGTGCTTGATGGTGGTAAAGTTGTGGAATGCTGAATCTTAGGAATTTTTTATATATATGTAAATTTTTGCACATACACACACATAAAAGCATATTCACATACATAACACCCCCCACCCCCACCTTGGCTAAATTTTTCCCAAGTCTTCTCTTATCTAGGGGTAGCTCTGTCCTTCATCCTTCCCATTCTCTGAGCCACAATCTGTCCCTGAAACCCTCTCTAAGTCCCTCAAGCATAGATTTGATTTAAATTGGTTTGGAGTTTAGATTGGGAATGAGGGGAATTATTTTTGTTATCAAAGCCTCATGTTAAAATATGGTGACCACAATTTCCTTGGTTGGTCTATTAGATTCTATAAATGGACAGAAAAGCTTTATCTTTCAAGACGGTTTTGGTTTTTTATATTTTTCTTAATATGCTGCTTCCTTCTAAAAACTAAAAAGTATTTAGTTTGTTCTTAAAGAGTGAATTGCTTTTATTTGTTTATCTTATAAAGCTGTAAATTTACCATTTCATATTTCTCCCTTGAGGGAAATTAGCTTTGAGGAAAATTTTGGGCTCCTTGGACCTGCATTCTTCCCCTCTTGAGAAACAGCAGAAAAATTAGGAGTTTCCCTTTGTTCTCATTGTCCCGTATACAGCCTGGGCATACCCACTCCCTCAGGGTGATTTAGGGTCCCAGACCTCTGTTAATTTTTTTTGTCTTTCCTGTGAATCTTACTTTGCTCACTAGTCTTGGGTTCTGACTGTTGCTAGCCAAAGCAGCAGAATGGTTAGTGGTGAACATATCTTGTCTTTTTCAAGATGAGCTATGTTAAAGGGCAAAGAAAAAAGAGGGTACCTCTTTTAGGAGCATAGGAAGAATAGCATATCTACCATTAAGTATTCATTTATATTCTTTGTTTGAAAAAACTTCAATCATGATTTTTAGTGATCCTTTTATCATATGTATTTAAAGTGTACTACACTTGAACAAAACTACCAAATACAATTTGTTTCAGAATTATTATAACTTTCATTTATTTGGCTCGTACTACGGAGAGGCACTGCCCTAGATGCTTTACTTAAATTATCTCTAATCCTCACCACAAACTTGCAAAATAAAGAATCATTAGCTTCATTCCACATAAGAAAATTGAGATCAGAGAGATTAAGTAACTAGCCCAAGGTAACCCAGAGTTATGTTATGAGTATGCCATTTTATTTCTACTGCATTTATTGTACGGTTAGAAACAATGCCTTATTTTGCCCCCTGTCACTTTAGGATGCATTTGCATAATATATAATTTTACAGATTTAATCATAAAATTTTATTTTTCAGTTAATATATTGATAATAATTTAATTATTTTTTCAGAGAACCTGTGATGGAAATTTATTCTTTAGCAGTATTCTATGTTTTTCATGATTCTTTGGCTTTTAAAATATTTGTATTTTTTAATAAGACAAATCCTAGGTTAGACACATTTTTGGGTGAGAATAATTTTGTAGATAAATTTGATTAGGAAAAAAAACAGTTATAATGTAATTATAACTGAAAAATAGTTATGTATGAAATTATTTTCATGTTTAAAGAGAAAGCTTGTTGAATTATTTTTGTCATTTAATAGTTTACTTCTCTGTATAGAATATATATATTCACATAATAATATGTGCACATACTAACTGCAAAACTTATGTAATTTGTAAGCATATGTTTTAGAAGAAATTGTTCTGTTTTTTTCTTTTTATAAGGTATACATTCCTTTACATCGGGATGGAACTGATGGCCAGGCTACTGTCTATTGGAGTTTGAAGCCCTCTGGCTTTAATTCAAAAGCAGTTACTCTGGATGATATAGGTCCCTTTAATGGCTCTGTTTTGTTTTTATCTGGGCAAAGTGACACAACAATAAATATTACTGTCAAAGGTGATGATATACCGGAAATGAATGAAACTGTAACACTTTCTCTAGACAGGTAATAACCTATATAGGTAATGTCTACTAACAGTTATATGTTAGAGTTCTAAATAATTTTGATTTTTGTTTTAATTCTTTTCTACATATAAAGTAAAAAAAAAAAATCAAGTAAATATTGTTATGTTGGCCTTCAGACTTTTCTGTTATTTGTTGACAGCTCTGGTTTGACTGTGAATATTATTCTCTTTTAGAGAACTTTTACTCTGCTAGTCATTGTGAAGAAGCATTACACAATCAAGTAAATATTGTTATGTTGGCCTTCAGACTTTTCTGTTATTTGTTGACAGCTCTGGTTTGACTATGAATATTATTCTCTTTTAGAGAACTTTTACTCTGCTAGTCATTGTGAAGAAGCATTACACAGAGAATTTATGGCAGGTCAGATAAATCTGCAGCATAGCTAATATGTTGCTATATTAAAAAAAATAGGCAGCAACAAATCTAAAATGTTAGGTTAAGCAAACAGCTCTGCTGGCTTCATTTTCAACAGGGCTGAGGATTAGAGCTTTTGTGAGTGAATAAAAAGAAAGCATTAATCTTCATATAATGAAATTCTCTTTTTTACATGGAATGTAAGCATTAAATAATACTAATTTTCCAGGGAACCAAAAATTACACAATTGTAAGGTGTGTACCTTTTCAGTAATAATAAGACTTTACTTAGCATTTCTGAGTGGGTATTTTATATTAAGAAAATATGACAACCTCAAAAACTTTTTTTTCCCAGTAATTCAGAAAATCCTTTCAAAAATGAAAGAAAAAATACTGTGTTTAATTGGTGTTAATGATTTTTTAAGATCAAAACCAAGTTTATCTACTACAGGTCTCTTTATGTTAAAGTTGATACATGTGAGAGAAGGTTACTATGGCTTGAAGGCTTTGCACAAGTCACATTTAGAAACAGTGAAATTCACAGATAAATTCAAGAGATATTTTGTACTATATTATTCAGGACTGAAGTAGTGAAAATTATTTTATTTTTATATCCCTGGGCCGCTCTATATTTTACTATCAGCCCCTTGTAGGTTTTTCCTTGTAGGTGATTTGTCTAAACACATTTTAAAAAACTGATGAGTAGTTGCTTTTTTTATTTTTATGTGAAAGAGAAATATATAATACGGAGAACAAATTATTCAGTGTTCACTGTTCATTTTGTTTGCTTTCTGAACCACATTATGTTTGCTTCCTTTCTTACATAAAAAGTAAAACAAAACAACAGAAAAACCAAGCAAACAACATCGAAAACAACAGCAAAAATCAAATGACATATGGTTTTAATATATATTTTAGATTAAATCTTAAGGAAAGGTATTTCATTTGATTAAAAACCAGTGAAATGTAATGAGATAAAAACTATTTTTGTTTACTTATGTCCTTTTTCTTTAAATTAGGTTTGAGAACCTATTAAATCAGTAGACAATCTTTCTTAAAAAAAAAAACAACTATAGAATAATTAACATTGATTGTTAACCAAAGCTGTAGCAATCCATAGAAATTTTGTTAGCTCAGCTGAGAGTTTCTGCTCTCAACTAAATGTTTAGGAAACGATTTAAATTATACCTCTGCAGATTTATGACTATTCTTTATATTCTTTTAAAATAATCATTTAAAAAATGTTATATAAACATTTTTTTTTGTTTTTATTTGTTTGGTTTTTTTTACTTTTTTTCTCTCTCCTATGGGTGGAAACAATACAAAAGGAAGTACAAATTATAGGGTAGAAAATTACGGAAATTGGTTCTTTTCAAATTAAGGAATTTAGTTCAAATGTATATTAAAATGTTTTAATTCAATTAGTATTTTTTTTTTACTTTTTTTCTCTCTCCTATGGGTGGAAACAATACAAAAGGAAGTACAAATTATAGGGTAGAAAATTACGGAAATTTGTTCTTTTCAAATTAAGGAATTTAGTTCAAATGTATATTAAAATGTTTTAATTCAATTAGTAACTAGTACATACTTGCATTATCTCAATTGTGCATGAACAAGAATGAGGAAATTACATTTGTGTTCAAAGACATATTTAGTTAAATAAGCATGAGAATAAAATGTGCAACTTAAAATAGCATATTTTATCAAAACCTTCCTCTTAATTTTACAAAGTTTTAACAAAACTTAAGTGAAAGAATGGATGAATGCTAGTAGGTGTGATTACAATGAGTCACAACAATATTGCAACAAAAAATAATTAATACTTTATTATGGTACAGTTTACAATTTTCTCAATGTCAAATTCAGATTCTAATTCTCTATATTTCAACTAAATATGGGCAAAAGTTGCTCTGGTACTAAACAATTTATGGTGCTTTCAATATCATAATAGTTAAAAAATACTATTGTTTAACTTTCTTCAAATTAGAAAACAATTTTATTATGCCAGTTTATTTCAGAGTATTTTTGATATGTGTGATATATAACCCCATATTTATAAATGGTATATGTGACTTTAAAAATGAGGCACAAGGGCTGTACATTTTGACATGTGCTTCTTTATTCAAGGATGTTTGAAAATGAAATACATTGGGGATTTGGAAAAGTGTTTCAATTTTCTGATCCAAAGTTGTATTTAGGTAATATTTGTCATAATTAAAAGATATGATGACATAGCTTCTTGAGTATATTGCTACGCAAATGATTAAAAGTATAAATTTCTCTGCTTTTGGGGTTTTGTTTTTTCTAACTCAAAGAACAACTGGCTTTAGATCTGAGGATGGAGGTTTTAATTTTTTTTCTAAACCTAATTAAAGCTACTAAGTAATTATATGTAGGGCTGAATGAAATTTGCTCAGCTGCTGCAGTTTTTGAGCATGTACAGTGCTTGGCAGGCATGACGCCTTGGAGGAGGCCAGGAAAGGAATGTCTTCAATGAGTCCTGACATGCTGGCTGCCCATGGGGTCATATTCCGTAAGTGGGAACCGCCGAACCTCTTGCTAGCATTTGTCAATAGCAAAGAATCCAGTGGGCAGAGTTCCCATAAAGTGAACGTGACTAGCTCTTGGGAAAAGAAGAAAGACTTTCTTCAGCTTATTTTTACCCTGCCATTCTATGTTTCTAGCAGTATTAGTGAGATTTTGGCAAATGGTGCCCCCACCTCTTTTTCCTCTCTCCCACACTTCTTTCTGTGTTGACAGGGTAGAAACTGAAAGGTTTGTGGTGTATTTTGGGTAAGTGTGCAAAATAATGCCTTGTTTTTGGTGATTCAACTTTTTGCTTTGCAAGTTATTTTATTGGACAGGCTGCTCTTCTGCATGGTCACAGGTCTTGAGAAATTTCGCTTGTCCACTTGGCTATGCATGCTTTGTGTGTAGTTTCATTTTCTAATGATAAGCAGAGCTTTATTTTTTGGTCCTAAGGCTTTTCAATTATAAATGCATTAAAATACTTGATAAAAAGTTTGAGAATTAGTGTAACAATGTTTTGAATAAAATTTAACTTTTCTTATAGTTTATTCTAGAAAACAATTATCGTGCCTTACTTGTAAAATTCTTTCCCAGCATCTTTTATGAATCTTGTAGTTTTTTTAATGGAAAATTAGCAATCAACAATATTAACTTTTCCATTGGTTTTCTTAGTATGTCTAAGCAATTTCCTGCCTACATCTCAGTGTTATATGCAGAACTTTTCAGAATTTGCATTTTACATAAGGGTAGAATATTTTCAGACAGTTTAAAAATAAAATTCATTTGTTTAATGCTCAGAATGGATTTTTATATATTTTTTTTGTCTTTTTGTCTTTTTCCGTGTCCGGCAACGGATCGCAACCCTCAGTGTTGCCCCCGTACCGGACCGGGGACTGGGACCGGGTACCGGCAACGGGATTGCAACCCTCGGTGTTGCTCCCGCCCCTCGCTCAGCCAGTGAGTGGGAACCGGTCTGTATGTGGGATCTGAACCCTCGGGCGGGAGCGCCGCCGCGCTTCCCAAGCGGCGCACTTATCCAGTGCGCCACCGGGCCGGCCCTGGATTTTTATATTTTACATTCTGATCCAGTTTTTAAATCTTCTAGCTCATGTGAACATAGGAAATTTTAATTTTTGAAGATATTGATATAAATGAAATATGAGAAATTTGCTATGAAAATCATGTGATTGCATTAACAATATAATAAATAATTCATATTATTTGAACTCTCTTTTCTGTGGCCACTAGCGTGCTTGGTATTCATTGTAAGATTTCCAAAAGCTAGGGAAGGATGTTAATTCAATGAGCTGTCCTTTCTGTATACTTCTACTTACTAATCATGGTTTCATTGTGATTTTAAGGTCGGATCATGAATACTTATTGGTTCAATAGCAAGTGACATTTGGAAAGGTTTAGAGCAGCTTGCAGGATTGAGAATTCTTAAGAGCCTGCTGGCTTTTAAACCCTTAAAGCCTTCAGTGCAAGTCCCTTTGATCATTCTAATTATACACTGAGTATAAAACCAGAAATTAAAAAAAATTTTTTTAATATGTTCTTTTGAGATATATATTTAGAAATTATTATAACATGTCATGCATCTCAGATCCATTCTATTCCTTTTTTTTCTTATATGTCCTACATTTTCTTTTATACCAAGAGAAAAAAAAAGGCACAAGGTTAAAATTGAGGTGAATAAAAAGCATTTAAAAGCAAAAGTATCCCTGAAATCTAATCATAATTGTGTTTATTTTTTATTAGTGTGGCTTGCTTTAGTCCGTATAGTTATCCAAATTTTATGTATCGTTATTCAGCTAGTATAAGCTTATGTAATGAGTTTTTAAAAAGAAATTCAAGTGCAAGTAAAAATTAGAATATGATTTTGTTTAAATGTATTTCCTTACTACATGTTATAAATTAAATTTTTCTAAAGTTGGAATCCAATCTCTAAATTTTGATACTTTATATAAATAAAACATATTTATAACCTGTGATTATTGTATTCTTGGTATGTATATACCATGTTTGGTTTAAGTCAAATAAAAAAAGCATATAATGAATTCAGAAATAGAAGTTCTCCATAACTGTTCTGACTAAAGCTGTTTTGATCTTAAGTGATTTTAATTAACATAAGTTCACTTTAATTACTAATTCCTAATAATCTTTTTTTCCCATTATCTGGAAGAGTTGTAAATATTGCCTTAGAAACCTGCAAAATTCAGAAGACTATAGGTAGTGGGTACCTTTTTTCCTTTTGACCTCTCCAGGGCTAATGTGGAAAATCAAGTGCTGAAATCTGGATATACTAGCCGTAACTTAATTATTTTGGAAAATGATGATCCTGGGGGAGTTTTTGAATTTTCTCCTGATTCCAAAGGTCCCTACCTTATAGAAGTAAGTATGAAAGAAACTTTAATCCATTTGTGCTCATACCTTCAGAAAAATGATCTTGAAGGATTTGAACTTCTGTGGATTTTTTTTTTTTTTTAAAGGAAGGAGAATCTGTAGAGCTCCACATCATCCGGTCCAGGGGGGCTCTCATTAAGCAGTTTCTACACTACCGAGTAGAACCAAGAGATAGCAACGAATTCTATGGAAATACGGGAGTGTTAGAGTTTAAACCTGGGGAAAGAGAGATAGTGATCACCTTGCTAGCAAGATTGGATGGGATACCAGAGGTAAAGGATTCTATTTTTTTCCTTGTGCTTTTGTGTAAGGTTGATAGTATGTGGCATATTATGAATATAAACATTTTGAACATTGGCAAGGAGACAAAGAAAGGAAGGGGGCAAGAAAGGATTGAGAAGTACTTATGTTTGGAAAAATAAAAACAAGCTTTAAAAACCTTGTTCAGAATAGAATAGTATATTTTTGTCCTATGTTAAGAAATACCAGACAACCTGAAACTTTCAGTGTGTGATCAGTTTTCATCTTTTAGCTTTATTTATGCTGAGCTTTATTTTATGTGACCTGTATTGACTGAAGTTTTAATGATGTGGTTCTGCTGTAAGATTACTTTTTTTTTAAGGAAATAAATGTAAGTTTTATATTAGTGGAACTAGGTGTAGTTTCATTATGTTTATACAACAGTGCATGTGTAGCTTTTAAATTAACTTTATTTACTCTTATTAGTTTAAATGCCTAGATCACCAATGATAACATCTAATCTTCTTACCATTTTAGAGTAATTATCATTGTTTATTTTTGCTCTTTTTGGACAATGTATACTTATCTCTGGTATCTCTCTTACTTGATAGGAGCATGTTAAAAAATTTTTAGGAATAATATCGGCTCTTTTGTCCTTTCAGTGAGTTGTGTGTTTCTGAAAAATTGAATGTATTAATATTCTTGACTATATATGTTTTGTATTTGCTGTAAAAATGTCCTAATTTAATCTGTTTGTTTTAGCTGGATGAGAACTATTGGGTGGTCCTCAGCAGCCATGGTGAATGGGAAAGCAAGTTGGGAAGTACTACAGTTGTCAACATAACAATTCTAAAAAATGATGATCCTCATGGGATTATAGAATTTATTTCTGATGGTCTGATTGTGATGATAAATGAAAGCAAAGGAGATGATATCTATAGAGGTAATTTATTCTGTCTAATATTCTATTTCTATTTACTGAAGAGAAAATATAATCAATTTTTAGTGTATTTCTTTATTAACTAGTTATTTTCAGTTGCCTATTTTGCCATAGAAACTACATATAGTGCAGAAATTGGTCTTTTCAAAAATCATATTCAGGATCACTGTTTTTATTTCTTACGCAGTATTGTGATGACACCGATGACTTCAGTTATATTTTGATTTCAATTAACCATATGCAGAGCAACTTGAATACTAAGGAATGAGTCAAATCAAATCAGGAAAACTTTAGAACTGAGAGTTACTGCTAGGGCACTTTTGCAGTGACAGGAAATGAGAAATATTTTATTTTTAGAGCCGTGTCTGTCTGGTGAGAAAATAGCTCCTGAGTATGCAGCTTCCTCTAACTGCCTTTAGCAGATATCCCTATAAGACTTTATGATAGGTGTACCTAAGAATCACTATTCTGTTTCCTATGCTGACTGACTTTTAAAATCCCAACCTGTGATAGAAAAGATTGAGTCCATATGTTTTATAAATTGTATACCTACAGAGGGAGGAATAGGCTAATTTTTTTTATATGGACCTTGGAGGCTGTGCCAAGCAAATAATTGGCTTTTATTAAAAAGAGGTGTTATTTTTACTTTTGTTTATTTGAGCAATTTCTTTACTCATCATTTTAAAGTTGTTTGGTATATATTCATATATTGTACTTACTTGTTTTTCACAGCTGTCTATGGTGTAATAAGAAATCGAGGCAACTTTGGTGATGTTTCTGTATCATGGGTGGTTAGTCCAGACTTTACACAAGATGTATTTCCTGTGCGAGGGACTATTTTCTTTGAAGATGAGGAATTTTCAAAAAATATCACCATTTACTCCCTTCCAGATGAGGTAAAGCAAGTTGCATATATAACTCTGCTTTACTTGTTGTAGTTGCCCAATAATTATTTTTTATTAAATAATTAAACATCTGGTAATATATTTTGTGATGAAAGTATGTAATAAGAGAACTCTGGTATGACAATGTCTGATCATAAGCCATTTATAGTAAAATTATTTTTTGGTTCCCTTGAAGTCATATTAAATTTATCTCTTAGCACTGACAATGGTCAGTAACACTGTTCATGTGTTAAATGTCAGGGATTTGTGGTTGTGGGAGAGGTTAAGCTCTTGGCTTGCACTTAGGCCCTTTGAAGACAAGGTCAGCTACCGGCTATGCTATGGTGCACCCTCAGAATCAGGACGCAGGGCCACATGGATTGTGGATCCAACATGGTGTTTCTCCTTACTGATAGTAAAGAGAAAGAATTTAGTAACAATGGGAGTGAACCTTTCTGAGAGGAGCTACGCTTAGAACAGCTCTGAAAGTCTTTCCCCTTTTCTCCAGGCCATCTCTCAGGAGACAAAATTCCAACACTTTTCTGTTGTAGGGGGAGTAGAGGACCAGCTGACATGGATGATGTGAAAGAGAAACAGTGTCCACCTGGGATTTCATTTAGACCTGAGATGTGGGGAATCTCATCTTGTTAGGACACAGGAGTGAGGTCTTTATGATCCACTCGGGTGAAAGCTCAGTAAGGTTTGTGAGAGGCCTTTGAGAGCTGGTTGAGCTTTAATGACTATTATGAACTTTATTCAAGATAGGTCAAAAGGTTATTTTTCTGTTTCATTTTTTTAATAAACATCTTTCTTATTTTTTTACAGAAATAATATGAACTATGTGGTATATCTACTTTTAACTTATGTAAGGCAAAATATATCTATATTTCCATTACATTTTAGTCATTCAAAATAAAGTCGCTGTTTGGATGAATGCACATTAAAATAATTTTGGGGGGGTTCTGAGTCTTACTTGAATACTTTAGGGAGGTCTGCTTCAGAAAAGGAAATGAACATTATACTATAAATAGAGCTTTTCTAAAAAAATAAACCAATAATTTAGAAATATATAATGTAATTACGTGTATTAATCACCTGACTTAAAGCATGTAACATTTTCCAAAAGATTCCAGAGGAAGTGGAAGAGTTTACCATTATCCTAGTTAATGCCACTGGAGGAGCTAAAGTGGGAAATAAAACAACAGCAACTCTGAGGATTACCAGAAATGATGATCCCATTTATTTTGCAGGTGGTATTGCTATCTTATGTGAGTGAGTTTACATCTTTCCTAAACAGAATATATATATTTTAAATTTTTTCAGCTGAACATTTTTAATAAAGCACAGCTGATGCTTATTTAAATATGATTTCATGATTCAGTCCATGATGGTTATTCATTCTGTTTGTAGTGTTAACAAATATTTTTAAAGATCTTCTGAAGCAAGAAGAAAAATAAAATAAGTACTGTTTTATTAACTTTATCTCCCCCTTTCAAATTCCATGGAATTTTTGTGCAGAAAAGAATACTCCTTTATGTGTTCTCTTCCAGTGTGCAGTCTAGCCAGTTCAGGGCCTGGGCATTGTACCTAACGGATGGCCGCTTGCTATAATAATTAATTTTTAATGGTCATATTAATTGAAGTTGATCTACTTTTGCCACTTTAGTGCTTTCTTTAGAACTATATTTTGCCACCTGAGGCATCTTTTAATTTATGGAACTTTATTGATGCCTATTTCTTTCTTGAATCTTTTTTGTAAGCTGTATATAGGTCAATTTACTTATATACAGCAGAAATCTCTTCAACCTCTTGAATTTTCTTGATTTGTATTCTTAATCTTCAGTTAATATGTATTTAATGAATTCATCTTATGCTCAGCTTTCTGGTAACTGCTATGGCAAAAATAAAGCATAAGATATCTGGGCCTGTTTTCAAGGAATTTACAGCCTCAACTTGGAAATGAGGTATTTGAAGCAGTAGGCAGAGGATTTTTAAACAGTATGCAGTTTACTGACAGATTGGGTGTTGAAGACAATGGATTCTGTAGAAATTAAGGCAAGAGGAAGGCCATTGACTGTTTAGGTAATCAGAAGGAGCCTCATGTAGGGGTTGGGAACAGAGCTGATTCTTTAAGCAAAGACATAGTAGAGGGAATTTCGTGTGGAGGGCTGGGAGAAACATTAAGTGGTCTGAAAATATGTAGATGGAATCAGAGAAGCTTACATGTTTCTTCTTCATGGATATTTCAGAACCTCGTGTAGTGAAGGTTCAGGAAGGTGAGACTGCTAACTTTACAGTTCTCAGAAACGGATCTGTTGATTTTACCTGCACTGTCCAATACGCTACGATGGATGGGAAGGCTACTGCAAGAGAGGGCGACTTTGTTCCTGTTGAAAAAGGAGAAATGCTTGTTTTTGAGGTTGGAAGTAGAGAGCAGAACTTATCTGTTTTTGTTAATGAAGATGGTATCCCAGAAACAGATGAACCCTTTTATATAATCCTCTTTAATTCAACAGGTAAATAAATTACGTATTTATGGCAGATCTGTTGTTTCAGTGCTTTATTAAGATGACATTAAGTACTACTGTCCAGTAGTGGTGCCAAGTAGTAATTAACTATCTTCTGTGACTATTCAAGAGCAAAATTTTTTTTGTTTTCATAGCTGTATTGGGGGTGAAGGATATATGTGTTGAATCTTCATGTACCTGGTTTACTTTACAGCATTATTTTTAACCTTTTTTTTTCACAATATGACACAAATAGAAAATTCTGATATTACATAAGGAATAAAATTCTTAAACGTGTAAAAACAATGAGCCTTGGGAATATGGCTGCTTTAGGCCTTGCATAGTCACCCAGTGACTTAAGGGATCAGTCTCTTGTGACACATTTTCCCCAGAGCAGGGTGCTAGCACACTTGGTTGGGAAGCTTAGTTCTGTAGGCACCTGACCCCAACTGGCTGTTTGATAATTCTGTGGACCTATAGCCCAAAAGAATGACAGTCTGCAATGAGAAAAGATTGACTTTTCTTTCTTCTCAATACTACAAATGAAGCAGGATGTTTTGACCCCTCTGTTGGGGCCCTGAGAATGTTTTGACCCCACCTTTAGAAAATTGGAAGGATGGTAGCTTCTCTTGATATTTATTTTATTCTTAAGAGTACAAATAGATTTTTTCCTCCCCTGAAACTTTTGAGAGTAAATTAAAGAATGATGCCCTATTACTTCTGAATACATTAATGTGTGTTTTCTATGATCTAGAACATTCTCCTATACATAACCAAAATATAGCCATCAAAATCAGGAAGTTAACATTGCTTCAGACCCCATTCAGAGTTCCTGAGTTGTCCCAATAATGTCCTTTCTAGGGCCGGCCCGGTGGCGCACTGCTACAGTGCGCCGCTTGGGAAGTGCGGCGGTGCTCCCGCTGAGGGTTCGGATCCCACATACAGACTGGCCGCTCACTGGCTGAGCGAGGTGCGGGAGCAACACCGAGGGTTGCGATCCCGTGGCCGGTCCCGGTCTGGTCCGGGCGCGACATTGAGGGTTGCGATCCGTTGCCGGTCACGAAAAAAGACAAAAAGGAAAAAAATAAAAATAAAAATAATGTCCTTTCTAGCAAAATGACCCTTTCCCAAATCATGCATTATTGCATTTAATTGTCATGTCCCTTTAATCTCTTCAATCTGGAGTAGTTCCCCAGTCTTTCCTTGACTTTCATGACCTTGGCAATATAGATTACAAGGTAGAATGTCTCTCATCTGGGGTTTGTTTGATGTTTCCTCATTATTAGATTCAGGTTTTGCATCCCTAGAAGGAATTTCATAGAAGTGATTCTGTGTTCTCAGCATATCCCTTCAGTTGTCACATAATTTTGATTTTTTTCAAAATTTATTGTGATATTCCCTTTATCCTAATACTCACTTTGACCATGATCAAGGTTGTGACTGCCAGGCTTCTCTACTGTACTTTTTTCTCATTGTAATTAATAAGTATTCTGTGTGGAGGTACTTGGAAACTATATAAATATCCTGTTACTTGTAAAACTTTCAGTTTTTCACTGATATATTTATCAGTGTGGACTCATGATCTCTACTTAATGCAGTGGGTTATATTTTGCTGTCATTATTTATTCTGATGGTCTTATTGTCCTAGATTTCACCAGTGGTAACCTATTTAGGAGGACTTTGTCTTTTTGACATGTCCCTCCTATTCTTTGAGCATTTTCTTAGTTCTTGGCACAGCAGGCTGTTTGGAGCTCATTTTGTA
Source organism: Galeopterus variegatus (assembly GCF_000696425.1). Classification (NCBI taxonomy): domain Eukaryota; kingdom Metazoa; phylum Chordata; class Mammalia; order Dermoptera; family Cynocephalidae; genus Galeopterus; species Galeopterus variegatus. Next base: position 211,089 of record NW_007728198.1, on the reverse strand, counting down.
TTTTTCCAAATACAACCACGAAAACAGCCATGTCTCCAAGAAGCCATGGTTCCTTTTAGTGAAGAAAGTTATTTAGTAACCAAGATCTGGGCAATAGGTGGCTTATTGTTATTGAGGTTTTACTTTTCCTAGGCTCTCTTAGTGTAAAGAGACAGAGAACATATGTGTATATGTATGTATGTACATGTATGCACACACACACTTTTACATGTGTAGTTCTGCATCTAGTTATGTATGTTGAAAACCATTACTTCACAATAATATCTCATTCCTATCCAGCATCACAGGGTTCTTTCTAGTTTTCTCTCTTTCTGTATTTGTTATTTCCTTCTTCAAGAGTGAGAAATTCATCTCCCATTATCTTTAATAAGAGTGAGTGGAAAGTGAAAACTTTTCAAAGAGAGGTTTACTTAGTTTATTTTGTAAAATGTGTCATTGGGGAAATATATATTTGATTTTGAGAGAGAGAGATATGTACAGAGAGAGAGAGTGAGAGAGAGAGAGAGAGAGAGAGAGAGAGAGAGAGAGAGAGAGAGAGATTGGGGAAATATATATTTGATTTTGAGAGAGAGAGATATGTACAGAGAGAGAGTGAGAGAGAGAGAGAGAGAAGGCAGGAGGAGGGAGCACACAGATGTGACTGGGGTACTGGCCTGAGGTGTGTGTCTTACCTCATACTGCCTCTGCGTTTGTCTTTTAACATTTTTCCAGAAATAGTGGCATCCGAGAGTGTAATGACTTTAGCTATGCTGGCAGGCGTGTTCATGCCTGATAGTTATTATTCACAGTGTACACCCTGATGTTGGATCAAGGGACATGGCCATCCTTAGAGCCCTTGTTAAATATTGTCAGCTCATCTTGCAGAGAAACAATGAATTTTTAGTACCAACTGGGACGTGTTGTATTACAGATGCACATGGTAGCAGAACCCTGCCAAAATTAGGCTTTATTTTTATTGATTTTTGTTACATTTTATAATGTGATATTTCTTTTATTATTCTTTATTGTCAGCATTTTCTACACAATGATTTTCTATTTTTTTGTCTTTTTTTCCTCTTCATTGGCTAATTACCAAGTGAGGTTGAGTACAGTTGTATATTTATATAAATTGTTTTCTGATGTGCTGGTTTGTTACATATAATCATAATTTATTTGTATATTTGTTGTATGTGTTGTCTTCATCTAATTTTGAAAGTTTTATTTGCATCAGTTCTGCAGTAAATAAATTCTATGCACCAATTACTGAGCGCCTGTTCTCTTAGAGCATGGAATTGAGTAAGAATCATTTGTCCAAGGAGCTTGCAGTAAAATTGTATGTGTGTGTGTAGTGATATAAGGTGATAGTTGCTGTGATAGACTGACAAAGTGCAAAGTGCTGTGGGAACATAGCGGAGAGTCACTTAGCTTAACAGGGGGATTTAAGGAAGAACTCCTGGAAGAATAGAACTAGGTTCTAGTCAGATGAGTGAAGATGGGAAGGACTTTTGCTCACATGGGAAATGGCTGGAGTACAGAAGAAGAGATAGAGACCTCAGGAAGGTGATAAGAAGAGACTTAATAAACAGGCAAAAACAGTACCAACATGCTGAGTGAAGAATTGGAGTAGACAGGAATTAAATTCAGCACCATGGAGACTGCTTTGTTCTATGTATGACGAGATCAAACTGTTGCCCAAAGACAGAAATTGAAAGGGAAACACTTGAGCCAGTGATTCTAATTAACATGGACAGGAGCATTGTTATGTTGTGGGGTAATTCTTCATTTTGTTGTGAAATAAAATCCTCTACTTCAAAAACTTGAAATTATAAGGAACTATATTTTTGGTGTCTAGTTAAGCTATTGAAGCAATATTCCTATTGTAAAGAAAAGGTCTTATTTGTTTTTCAGTAAAGTTGCTCCACTGTAACTAAACATTTTCTTGAAGAAACAAAACTGTTTCACATTAAACGTACTTAGGCATCACTCTCTCTCCCTCTCTCTCTGTCTCTGTATATATATATGTACACGTATGTACACACACATATATGAGCATCTTTGGAGAAATAGAGTAGTATTTTGCATTTATTGTGTGATCTTCAGTAAGGAAATTCTTGCTGAAAATTTGAACTTAATTATAAACTGTTTCTTAATTTATAAATATAAATTAAATAGGAAGTTAGCTACTTTTTTTGTTACTTTGACTTTTCCATTTTCAATTTAGGTGATACAGTAGTATACCAACATGGAATAGCTACAGTCGTAATTGAAGCAAATGATGACCCAAATGGTGTTTTTTCTCTAGAGCCTATAGACAAAGCAGTAGAAGAAGGAAAGACTAATACATTTTGGTAAGTATATTTGAATAAAGCAAATTCAAAATTGGATAAAATAAAATAAAATAATTAACTGTAAGAAATTTGAAATACTGTTAATCTTTCACAATTAAAAAAATTGTTCAAGGGGCCGGCCCGATGGCGCACTGGATAAGTGCGCCGCTTGGGAAGTGCGGCGGTGCTCCCGCCCAAGGGTTCGGATCCCACATACGGACCGGTTCCCGCTCACTGGCTGAGCGAGGCGCAGGGGCAACACCGAGGGTTGCGATCCCGTTGCCAGTCCCCGGTCCGGTGCGGGGGCGACACTGAGGGTTGTGATCCGTTGCCGGACACAGAAAAAGACAAAAGATAAAAAAAAAAAAAAAATTGTTCAAGAATTGAATAATTTCAACGTTGGCAGTCTGAATGAATGCTAAACTTTGTTTATGCTGTTGCCACTAGTCAAAAACAACAGCAACAACAATAAATACTTTAGCTGGTTGGCAGAAACTATTCTCTCCACCCTCCTCATCCCAACTTCATTTTATGTCAGGACTGAGAAACTTGAAATATCCAAGGTCTCCAGGAACTTTCTGTTGATATGACTACTCTTAGCCTATACTTTGCTTTTGAAAAACATTTGCTAGTTATTATCTTAATATTTTTTGATGGGGCTTAGGATTATCTTTCAGTTTGGACTTTGAAGACTAAGACTTGTAAGACTGCTCTTTATTATTTAAAGTTCTACCCCATTCTTCTCTTTCCATGAGATTCTTCATGATTGCTCAGTAGGACTGATTGGTTGGTTTATTTAAAGATGTTAAATAGAAAAAGTATATTTCTGAGATAACAAAGAAAGGTCTCATTAGAGTTATATTCACTACTTATAAATTTTCCATGAAAATTAATTTTCTTTAATTCGTTATATAGGATTTTGAGGCACCGAGGACACTTTGGCAATGTTTTTGTAGCTTGGAAGTTGTTTCAGAATGATTCTGCTTTGCAACCTGGACAGGAGTTCTATGAAACTTCAGGGACTGTTAACTTCATGGATGGAGAAGAAGCAAAACCAGTAACTCTTCATGCTTTTCCAGATAAAATTCCTGAATTCAATGAATTTTATATTCTAAAGCTTGTGAACATTTCAGGTGCTGTGTTTTTCCATCTCTTATTTTACTACCAAAATTTATATTTTATACTTAAATAATTAGAGCTGTATAGATAATGCAGTTGATGAGGAAATAAGTATTATCTTGTATGATTTTAAATGTCAAAATAGTGTACTTGATAGAAGTGTTTTTAAAGTTAATTTTGTGGCTTTAGCTTGGTACAGTTTTATGGATAGAGGCTTACATCCATCCTCAAACTTGTAAATAGGCTTTTCCCATACCAAATATATTGTTTCCAATAAAAAATTAATAGAAATTAGGAAGTATGGATTTCATGGTTGCTTAAAGCTTGGTCTTTGTGCCATAATTTAAATAATCAATTTGCTCATCACTTTTGGTTTTAGGTGCAGGAATTAAACCTATCTAGTTTATATACTCTTTTCAGGCTTGACTGATTATTAATAAAATTATGCTGAACCAATATTATTTGATAACATGCCCCTAAAAATGTGGTGAGAGCCATATGGTGAAACTACTGTTCATTGATAATGAGTAAATTGTTTTATCAGAAGTTGGTTTGTTAAATTTCTTTTTCTTCACCTTATACTAGAAAGTACTTCAAATTCTGGTTTCTCACTTATTGTAAATTTTCTTATTACAGGTGGGTTCCCAGGTCCTGGAGGCCAACTAGCAGAAACCAACCTCCAGGTGACAGTAATGATTCCATTCAATGATGATCCTTTTGGAGTTTTCATCTTGGATCCAGAGTGTTTAGAGAGAGAAGTGGCAGAAGATGTCCTCTCAGAAGATGATGTGTCTTATATTACCAGTTTCACCATTTTGAGGCAACAGGGTGTCTTTGGTGATGTACGAGTAGGCTGGGAAATACTGTCCAGTGAGTTCACTGCTGGTTTGCCACCAATGATAGATTTTTTACTGGTTGGAATTTTCCCCAGCACTGTGCATTTACAACCACACATGCGGCGTCACCATAGTGGAACAGATGCTTTGTACTTCAGTGGACGAGAGGGTGCATTTGGGACTGTTAATCCAAAATATCATCCCTCCAGGAATAACACAATTGCCAAATTTACATTTTCAGCTTGGGTAATGCCTAATGCCAATACAAATGGATTTGTTATAGCAAAGGATGATGGTAATGCGAGCATCTACTATGGGGTAAAAATTCAAACAAATGAATCTCATGTGACACTTTCCCTTCATTACAAAACGTTGGGTTCCAATGCTACGTACATTGCCAAGACAACAGTCATGAAATATTTAGAAGAAAGTGTTTGGCTTCATCTCCTAATTATCCTGGATGATGGTATAATTGAATTCTACCTGGATGGAAATGCAGTGCCCAGAGGAATCAAGAGTCTAAAAGGAGAAGCCATTACTGATGGTGAGTGTCATCTTCACAACTAGGACATTAAAATTTGAAGTTCCTAAAATTCTGAATTAAAATTTTGAATCTTTATAAAAGCTAACAGGTATTTAAAACTCTACTTTTGTTCTTTTTTTCTTGAAACATAATTGATTATATGTATTTGTGAGATACAGAGTTGAATATCAATACTTCTGTGCAATATGTGATGATTAAATAAGGATAATTAGTATATTCATCATTACACAATGTAATCATTCTTTGTGACCCTTTACCAATTTCTTGCTAACTCTCCCTTCCCCTCCCCCTTCTCACCTCTGGTAACCTCAGTTCTATTCTCTCCTTTTGAAAGTCCAGTGTATTATTGTGACTGTATATCTTTCTTTCTTTTTTTATTCACTTGTTTATTTTTTAGCTCCCACTTATGAGTGAGGACATGCAGTATTTCTCTTTCTGAGCCTGGCTTGTTAAGTGACTACCAAGACCATGATGAATTCTGTGCTGAGTGTTGCAGAAATGAATCAGGCATAGTTTTTTGCTGGTGAGGAACCTGGAATAGGCTCTAGGAGAGAGATGTGCAAACAGATCACTATAATACATTGTAGGAAGAAAGAGAAGAAACTATGAAGGAGGAACAGTTACCTGTCTTGCAAGTAGTAGTAAGGATGGGGAATGATATTCCAGGCAAAGGCATGAACAAAGGTATAGAAATGTGGAACAGTGTATTGTACCTGGGGAACTGCCGCTAGTTCATTATTGCTGGAGGTGGAGGGTGCTGGGTGTAAGGTTGAAAAGGACTCAGGAGAGAAAAATCACATTTAAAAAAATGATTGTGGATTTTATAGTATCAGGAGGTAAATTGATGAACTCTGTGGAGTGCTTTGAAGAGATAATCTTCGTTGTCTTTAAGCTGGATCATGTGCTATTTCCTTAATCATGGTTACCTCCATTATACTCACCGGTTCCCTCCCAGTCTCTCCATCCTGGGATTTGATTCTGTTTTATGTTTAGGAAGAAGCTAGAGTAGAACTTATATGGCTATAGCTTAATAGAGTATTTTCCTTCTGAACCTCCGGCATTAGATATTTGGTTGTATTTTTTTTCCACCAGAAAAAAAGATGGGCAAAAGGAACAACATGCACATATCTACCAGTTTCAACCCTAAGGAATGTGCTTACAGCACTCTGTGGAGTTAAATTATTCACCTTCTAACTGTGTGAATACATACATGTATCTGTTAACCTTGACTCCTTTGGTGGTGGTAATGGTTGTAGAATGAGAATGGAAAAGACTGGGGAAGCAAAAGCTGGTGTTTCTTTTCTCTGTTTGGCTGACTGCAAGGAACTTACATTATTTTTGTGTTTTGTAACTTGTAAAGAAAATTTTTTAAGTGTATATATGTTTAAAAGTTACTAATTAAACATAGTATATGTTATATTCTAAAATATATAAAGTGTACATATTGTTAACTGTACAGATAGATGAATTGCTTAAACTTAAAATTAATCAGTATCAGCACCCATGTAACCAGCCTCCAGATCAAGAGACAGAGCATTCCAGAAGCCGCCTTTGGCTCTTTTCCAGTAGCTAACTCACCACTCTGTCCACCTGTGATTGGTATTTTCATGAGCTTACAATCAGCTTTTCCCATTTTTAAATTGATGTAAGTAGAATTGAGCAGAATGTACTATTGAGTATCTGGATTCTTTTGCTCAGTACTGTTTATGAGCCTTATCCATATTTTTGCCTGTTGCAGATATTTCACACACATTACTATATGGAATTCCATTGTATAACTGTTGCACAATTTATTCATGCTACTTTAAATTTCTGTTTGGATTGTTTCCAATTTTTGGCTATTACATATAGTTCTTCTATGAATATTCTTATACAGGTTTTTTGATGAACATATGTCTGCTGTCTGCATTTCTGTTGGGTGCATTCCTGGGATGGTATTGCCAAATCAGAGTGTGTGAATATATTCAGTTTTAGTAGGTACTGCCTAACAGTATTTCAAAATAGTTGAACCTATTTATATTCTCACCTCTGGTGTATGAGAGTTCCACTTCATTAACATTTGGCTTTTTCTATCTTTAATTTTACCATTTTGGAAGGTTTGTAATGGTATCTGTGCTTTCAAAAAGGTGTATTTTTAGAGAAATAATTGTATGGTCAATATAGAAAAAATTTAAAGTACACATATAAAACAAAAATAAAAATTGTTCATACTACTACAATTCAGAGGTAAGCACTGTGAACATTTTGTACTGTTAAAATGTTTTACGTACAAGCAATATATATTTTACTATTTTCTCCTTTATTGTCAAAGTAATACATATGTATTCCATGAAATCTGAGAAATATAGAATAGTATTAAACTGCAAAGTGAGTTACCATATTCCCTCAATTCTTAAGGAACCACTATGACATATTGGTGTCTTTATAACTTTTATTTTGAATGATTTAGCATTGCTACTTAAGTAGTTAACACTAAAATTAGAGAAATATGATCATGTTTGTTCTAGAGAATTAGTCATAGAAGCAGAGAGCTTAGAATGCCTCAAATTTGCATAGTGTTTTACATTGATAAGGCATTTTCCATACATTGCCCAATTTGGACTTCACAATAATTCAGTGTGTTAAATATTTTA
>NW_007728198.1:191703-203130 GCF_000696425.1 Galeopterus variegatus | reverse complement strand
TAAAATTAGAGAAATATGATCATGTTTGTTCTAGAGAATTAGTCATAGAAGCAGAGAGCTTAGAATGCCTCAAATTTGCATAGTGTTTTACATTGATAAGGCATTTTCCATACATTGCCCAATTTGGACTTCACAATAATTCAGTGTGTTAAATATTTTATAGATAAGGAAATTGAGGTCAGAGTCAGTAAATAAATTAGGTAGCATCACACAGCCAAGTAACAGAGAAGACAAAATTTGAATCTAAGCCTTTAACTCCTAAGTAAGTATTCCTTTTAGTGTATCATAGAAGCAAAACCAAAGGAGATGTGACCATTTGTGTATTTTTGACTCTAGTTAGTTTCCTAGATGATAAGACCCAGGACATGTGGTTTTGTGAGGATCAGGGGAGCTTATATCATTACAGTTGCCGGATAATTCAACGTAGACATCATAGGACTTCCCACCCAATCTGGAGCTCCAGTGGAGGAGTGGTTCCGGTTTGCTGGGCAGAAAAGTAGCCTCTGTAGTAGGATGAGAACAATTATGGTAATAATGTGCAGGATACTTGTAACTACCCTAAAAGAGCCTTGAGTAGAGACTTGTAAAACTGCCTTTATTGAGGCTATAGGTAAGAAATGGTACTTGTACTATTTTTCAGAATCACCACGAAGCTCTCGTCTTACATAAATATCTCAGTGAGTTATTAGAAAAGGAACAAGTAAAGAATGAGAACTGGTGAAATCCTGAAAAGGGTTGTTATTGAGATACAGTGACATAGTTGGGCTACTTGTTATTATTATTTTAAAAAGTCTCTAAGACTTGCATATGACGTTTTTGGGAAGAAGTACTTCTATTTTCTATATCCATTCCATTAGTTGTTTGGATAAAGAGATATATTTGGCCCACAGAAACTTTTTTGCTGAATTCTCATAACTTTATTTGACTCAAGATGAGTTTCTAACACATCAAGCCTTGAAGTTCTCAAAAAAGAGTAATACTGAAGTTTTAATTTGTGACTGAGTTGAATCATTTTATTTTTAGACATGCAAGTAAATTAAAAACTGTCATAGAAGAAATGTCTATCCAACTATATGTACACACATACGTATGTGTGTGTATATATGTATGCACATATTTAGTTATTTTTCTTTCCAGAAATGTTATCTAACAGACTGATAGAAGTTACTTTTAAAGATATCATCTGATTTGAAGATAGTTACCAATTTCTTTACTACAAAATATCGTAAATCCCAGTGATTACAGATTCATTTTTTCTTATAATAGAAGATAAACTTTATTTGATTGTACAGTTGGTCCTCTGTATCTGCGGGTTCCACATCCATATGGATCCACAACCAACTGCAGATTGAAAATATTGTATTTTCAATAATCACCTGATACAGAGGGATAACTAAGGGGCTTAAGCATCAGCAGATTTTGGTGTCTGCTAGGGTCCTGAAACCAATCCCTCACAGATATGGAGGGTTAACTGTATACTAGTTATGTAAAAGTTTTACTTATCCATATCTTTCAACAGCACCGTTTTACTTTCTGAATTACAATTGTAATTTAAGACAAGAAATTTGTGGATATTGTAGCATTTAAACCCATCTCTAATTTCAGGTCCCGGAATACTGAGAATTGGGGCTGGGGTGAACGGCAACGACAGATTTACAGGTCTGATGCAAGATGTGAGATCCTATGAGCGCAAACTGACTCTTGAAGAAATTTATGAACTTCATGCTATGCCTGCAAAGAGTGATTTACACCCCATTTCTGGCTATCTGGAGTTTAGACAGGGAGAAACTAACAAATCATTCATTGTTTCTGCAAGAGATGACAATGAAGAGGAAGGGGAAGAACTGTTCATTCTTAAACTAGTCTCTGTATGTGGAGGAGCTTGCATTTCTGCAGAAAATACCACAGCACGATTAATAATACAAAAAAGTGATAATGCCAATGGCTTGTTTGGTTTCACAGGAGCTTGTATACCAGAGGTAAGTAGTGAGCCTGGAGAATTTTGGAGTTAAAAAGCTCATTGTAGATTGATTTGTTTGCAACTGGGCTTTCTTTGTTAATAATACAAAAAAGTGATAATGCCAATGGCTTGTTTGGTTTCACAGGAGCTTGTATACCAGAGGTAAGTAGAGAGCATTGGAGAATTTTGGAGTTAAAAAGCTCATTGTAGATTGATTTGTTTGCAACTGGGCTTTCTTTCATTTGGTTAGATTGGTCAAGCATTTACTGTAAGTCCAGGAGTATACTAGAGCTGGTGCTTGCAAATATAAATCACTAGGTCCTTGCTCTTATGAGTTCACAGTTTGAACCAGCTTAATGTACTGATAGGAGTAATAACAAGTGAGCAAACAAAACATTAGCAAGTAGCTTTAAAGTTAATGTACTTTAAGGAATGCATAATTATACTCCACATGTAAATTATTTTTGGCTACTGTTTTGTATGCCATATAAGTAAATGAAATAATATATATTGAAAGCTTGAATAATTGTAATTGAAACTTAATTAATAATTTTTTTTTTCACATGCGAAACATTCTTAAATAGTTACAACATTTTTCCTTGTTGGGTGTAACTGCCTTTCTTATCAGCCTTCTTGGCCAGCTTAATTCATTTGGCTGTTTTACTGTCCTTATCAGTTCCTTCCAACTTTTCAAAGACTCTTAATCATCTTGGTTTCCTGTTCAGTAATGTGAGATCTCATAAAACTACTTTACAGGTGTTGAATGTGACAGCAGCAGCTCAGTGTCCATGCAAGGATGCCAAGGAACAGGAGAATCTTTCCCTTTGCAAGTTGATTCTGATAGGTTTAGAAGGGTGTTGTGAGTATGTGTAGATTGATGTGATTAAGAAAAACAAGGATGGGTAGAGCTTGAAAAAGTACCGAGGTCATAGATGTCGTTGTAGCTTAAATTGGGATGCCTGGCTCTCGAGAGTGTCCATTGCTTCTTTAGCTCCTTGCTTTGGTGACAATCACAAGAAATCTTCAAATGGTGGTCCTTTTTACATGAGACATAGAATAATCTAGACTAGGGAGGACAAACATCATACAAATCTATGATGTGAAATATGTTCACCTATAATGATAATACTTTCAATTAGATAGTCTGCCATCAGATGGCTTCCATCAAGTTGTGGGAACCATTGTGGTGCCATCTGAAGTCAGATTCCTTTCAGTTCCCTTCAAGATCTGGCCCTTGCCCATGACTCTGACCTTCTCTTGTATCGTTCTCCCCTTTAGTCAGTATGTTTCAGTCTGCCTTGCATTGTTTCAGTTCCAATCTCCTGGCTAGCCTCTGTATTTGGAACACTTTTATTCCAGATCTTTATATTGAGTCATTCAAGTTCAGCTCCAAAGACACCTGCTCAGTGAAGATTTGCTTATTTAAAGCAATTGAGCCTCTTCTCCCAGCTTATCACCTTCCATTCATTCACCTAGTTTTAATTTTTTTTTTGTAACCTTGATCACACTTAAATTCCCTTTGTTATTTATGTCTACTTATTTACTGGCTATTTCCCTCCACCACAAAAATGAAAGAGCACCGAGTGTAATAAAGTCTTATTGTTTATTATTGTATCCCCTGCACTGAGAGTGGAACATAATAGGTACTCAATAAACCTTTGTTGGAACTTATGAATGTATTTTAATACCAAGACATGAGAAGATACATAGAAGTTCAGATATTAGGCAAACGTAGATTCAGTTAAACTGCATAATGCTGGCTTGTCTCATAAGTTCCATTGGTAAATTTTGGTTGGTGTTGGTTAAGCTCCACCTAGTTATTCAACTTTTTCTCTTCCTGGAAATCTCTGAACTTGAACAGGGCCAGTCAAGCCTTTGGTAACAGATGTTTTCTTCCCTATGTAGACCACAGCACCTAAACTAGTAGAACTGCTAGAAAGAAAAAGAAAACATGATGGGTTATTTTCTAAGCCTATGTGGGAGAGAAATAGAATGTATCTGTATTGGAAAGGGAAATGTGTAGGTGGTTAATGTAGGAAAATTGTTGTTGAGTCTAAAAAATTAAACATTGAAATTTGATTGATGGGAAGATTACGGAATTTTCATTCCTGAAAATGTTAAGAATAGAAGCATAGAACTCCTATTTTCATCTTGGTCTTATTTGAAGACAGGAATTTTCAAAGATTTTTATCATCAACAACAATATTTATTGATTGCTTACTGAAGTCATTCTCAAAGTGTGGCTCAAGGATCCCTGGGGTTTCCTGAGATCTTTTCAGGGGTCTACAAGGTCAAACCTAATTTTACAAAAATACTAAAATGTTGTTTGTTGTCTTCATTTTATTGACATTTGCTCTGCAAAAATAATGGTGGCCAAAACTACTAGCTGCTAGCGCTTTTGCATGAATCAAGGTTGTGGCACCAAACTGAACCAGTTATCATTCACCACCATATACCCATAGATTAAAAAATGCTAATTTCACTTAAGAATGACTTTGATGAAGTAGTAAAAGCTGTCCATTTTATAAAATCTCAACCCTTGAATACATGTCTTTTTAATATTCCATATCACAAAATGAGAAGCACAAATAAAATACTTCTGTTGCATTACCAAAACATGACAGTTGTCTTGGAGAAAAGTGCCTGTGCAGATTTTGAGTTGTGAGTTGAACTAGCTGATCTGCTCTTGGAACAACATTTTTAATTGAAAAAAAATGACTGACAAGTCTTGGTTATTTGGACTTGGGTATTTTGCAGACAGTTTTATGAAAATTAATGGAGTGAGCCAGTGATTGCAGGGAAAACTACGAGTAGTTCTTGCTGATGATAAAAATACAGTCTTTCAAATGAAAATTTGAATTTTGGAATAGTTTTATTTGCCAAAATGAGCTTGACTGCTTCCCAATACTTCAAGACTTTCAGACAAGATTGTTAGTGATAGTAACCAGTGTGATTATTTTGTACAATGAAATGTATCAACATTTGGAAGATATGTATAACTTAGTAAACCAGTGTTTTTGCAAGTAACCAATGCATATTGTTATAAAATCATGCATTGGTAAAAGATTGATTCAAGTTTTAAGGTAAACCAATGGATTTTAATGTAATAGGGTATGCTTCCACATTGCAACTAGACTCTAAGAAACTGCCACTTGTCAAATTTTATCAAGGAAGAATACCCACAATTATCTAAGAAGACTATTAAAAATCCTTTTTCTTTTCCAGTTACATGTCTTTGTGAAGCTGGCTTTTGTTTATATGCTTCAAACAAAATAACAGATAGGACTAGACAAATTGATTGCAAAAGGAGATATGAGAATTCAGTTGTTTGCTATTAAGCTACACGTTCTAGAGACTTGTAAAAATGTAAAACAGTGCCCCATATCATTAAATTTTTTAATTTTGGGAAATATGGTTACTTCCCATAAAAATATGTTGCTTCTGTTAGCATGTAATGGCTTTATTATTGCTATTTTTAAATGAATTGTTGATCAATATTTAAAATTATTCGTTTTTCATTTGTGGTATGGCAAATATCAACAGACATCACTGACATAAACAACCAACTCTTTGGGGTTCTCAGTAATTTTTATGAGTGTTCAGAGGTCCTGAAACTAAAACATTTGAGAACTGCTGGTTTACTCTATGCCTGGAATTATCTTCAGAGTTTAAATTTTATGGTCGCTTGCTTCATTTTCAGAAATAAAAACCACTGTTGCTTCTGTAGGTTATTCTCCATTACGTTGTTGCAGTGACATTAAACATTTTTTCTTATACCTTCAAAATTTCTGAAGGCAATAGAGATCCTTTAAATACTTCTCTCTGAGTTATGTTATGCTTTTACATTTTTCATAGATTCATATATGCTAAAGTAATATTAACGTTAATTAAGAAAGTATGTAGAACATGACAGAGTCTGCTACTTAGCATATAGAAAGAGATGGTAATTGTTTTATGATTTGTTTCCTCCTAACCAGATATACCATGTCTTGGCAAATAGAAGGTGCTTAACAAATTATAATTGAAAGAATTAATATACCTGTGTGCAGTTTATATCCCTGATGAGGCATGCCAAATAGTGCTTTGGATTCTAAGTGGGATCTGTATTGAACAGATGACTGATATTGTTAGATCTACTGCCTAGTAACCATATTCTCAAGTTGCCTTCCTTTATTTTGTTATTATGTGTACTTTCTAGGTTATTTTCTATCTTATTTTAGTACTATTTTTGTATGTCCTACAAAATTGTATACCACATAATTATAAATTAATGAGATGGTTTTTCATAGTGGTTCATAGAACTTGCTATTTTCATTCTTTTATTTTTTTATAACGAATTCTTGGGTTATGTTTCATATTTATAAACTCATGGCTTAAGTATCAGTTTAGAGACAGTTTGGGAAGATCTTTGTGAAAATAAGAATATATTATCTCAATTTGGACTGTGTGTGTTTTTAAGTGCCTGCCATATGTTATGTGAATAGATTCCTTTAGATATAAGTGATATTGATATAATCTGATATCGCGGATCATCACCCAAGCATGAAAGTAAATCAAAAATTAATTGGATTTGTAACTGTTTAGCTTTAATCTTCTATTTCAATAGAGAAAGCCAATTCATGGCTCAGAACTGCATTAGTTTTTCTGGAAAAATAGATTACAAAAACTCCTCTTATCGTTTACCTTTATTACTCTTCTGATCTGAAGATTTGGCAAATTCCTGATTTAAAATAGGAAACAGTAGTGAGTATCCTTGTTTCTAGTGAAAAACTGAGTGAGGATGGTTTTGATGATTATTATGGATGTTGTGTCACTTCATATACCGGACTAAATGTTTGTATCATGATTCTAAAGCAAATTTGATAAATATTTTAATATTAGAAAAAAGCTTTCAGATGTTTATTCTCTATGTCTTAATTATCTTCTGTATTAACAATTACATCTTGTAGTCCAGTATTTTTCAAAGCATTATTCATGGATAACCTTGGTCAGAAATACCTAATGTATATTACTGGACATCACTCCTGATTCAGGACCTCATTCCTGATTTCAGAATCCATGGCTGGGGGAGGGGGGAAACAAAAAGCAGGATTAAAAAAATCTCCTTAAATGAAAATCTTCATATGTGCACAAAAATAGAGAAGATAAAATAATGGATTCCAGCACGGCGGCGCTCCCAACGAGGGTTCGGATCCCACGTACAGACCGGCCACTCACTGGCTGAGCGAGGTGTGGGCGCAACATCGAGGGTTGCGATCCCGTTGCCGGTCCCGGTCCGGTATGGGCGCGACACTGAGGGTTGCGATCCGTTGCCGGTCATGAAAAAAAGACAAAAAGGAAAAAATAATAATAATAATAATGGATTCCAATGCACCTACCACCTGGCTTCAATAATTATCAGCTGTTTGCCAATCTTGTTCTATATTTTTTGGCTGAAGTATTTTTTATGCAAATCTCAGGCATCATGTCTTTTCTCTGTAAATTTGTAAGTACTATAGGTGGATTTTTACCAAGCATAGTGGACACTGACATTTGAGAACTCTTCTGTAACTGGGACTTTATAAAGTTTACTTTATCAAATAAAGTATTAATTCACCAAAATTTCAATAAAATTTGGATATAGTGTATATATGTTCACACACTTTTATTGGCTGTGGATAGTGTGGTTTTTTGTTTTTTTGTTTTTTGCTTTTTAAAACTGAAACATTCAGGAAGCTGTTGATTTTGATGAAGGTTTCGCTAAATGAAAGTGTAATTAGATAACTTTTCTCCATGTGACTCCTGCAAGCACAAAGCTCCTCTCAGTCTTGGAAGCTGTATGGTAATATTCACTAACTTGGTAAAATTTAAGTCTATAAAATTGCCATCACACATTCCTGGGTATATCTTTGGATTTATTTAATATATGCCTCTTGCTGAAAAGGGAAGGGTTGGCTATTTATATATTGAGATTAATGACCTGTTAATTTAACTTATATTCATTATGATTAAAATTGGGGGTGGGAGAATGGAGCAAATTCTCATTGTGTTAGGAATTGAAATACATAGGAATCAGTTTGTTTTTTCAATATATATACATGTATATTTATTTATAAAGTGGTAGAATAGTTTTACATAGCATTTTTTATTAGGTATATGCCTATATTTTAAGGGGAAGGAATAACAAATTTTTTGGCACTTAATGTATTACTAGGTACCATGAAAGGCACTTGTTTAATCTCCACCCAAATCCATGAGACATTATGGTCCTCATATTAAGAAGAAGCTGAGAATGCTTGATTCGTGGTAGAGGAAGCTCAGAACCGTTTGACCTTAAAGCCATACTCTTTCCACCACATGTGCTCATGTACTGTTCTGCTAGCATAAAAATGCTGATGCAGATTCCTGGGTCTCTGCTGCTTCCTTTCTAGTGTTCACCCTCTTAATGTTGGAGGACCCCAACTTCATAACAATCAGTTCTGCCATAATATGATGGATAGGTTCCTAAAAATCATGCTATGCCAAATTGCATAAAGAGAAACAGAATTTATGGGAGAGAGAGTTTTAAGGATTAGGAGAACACTGCTCAAAAACTTGATCAGTGACCCTTAAAGATAGGGATTTAATAAAAAACGTTTTACAGTTAGATGCCTAATAATTATATACTATGATAAATATGGCATATGACCTTGAAAAAGTCCTGAAGTTTACATGTAGTAAACTTAAGTGGGCATCAAAAGGGTTGCAGCTTGTGTGTTATTGTGAATCATGGAAGGAGGTTTATCTAAAATCAAAGGCCAAGTTTTAGTGCTAGATGCAGGTAAGTGTGGTTAGTAACATGTGTGTTGAGCTGAGGTAGGTGGCAGATGTTTGAGAGTATATATATTTCTATGTGGCTTGTTTCAGGTGGGTACATTTTTTTGTGTTCACTGTGTTTCTTGTGGATGAAATCACACTTATAAGCAAATGCAAAATTCAGGTTGTATTTAAATTGTTCTCCAATATATCAATCTCATTGGAACAGTTCCATAATTTCAGAACAAGTGTTATAGGAGAATTGAATGTACTTGATCCTCTTCTCTTCATCTGTACTTACATCACTTGTTTCAACCAGTCTTTAATACCATTTGTATAATTATATATTTACATACTGTTTGTGTATGGCCTTAAATACCATTTACAAGAATATATTGATGACTTCCAAATTTATGATGTCCATCCTGGCCCCTCTAAAATTCCAGACTCATTTCTCTTACTGCCAACCTGACACATCTCTTAGATATTTAATAGACATTTCAAACTGGACATATTTAAAACTAAACTCTTTGTCTTTACTCAAAATCTGTGACTAAGTGATAGAGGAGGAAAATCTCTAGCCTGCTTCACAGATGACTTGGCTTGGTATGTTGGTACTTGCTGAAAGTGGGCAGCTGCCTCTCTACTGCCCTGTTCAGGGATGTCTCTGAAGGACAGAGGGCACAGCATTAAAGAGCCCACTCAGCCATTCATCTTATGTAGAGGGAGAAATGCCCTGAAGTATGAAGGTACGTGCCCCCTGAGTAATGATAATGGTGAAGCTGGTTGGTCAAGGGTTTGGAAGAATCAAGACGAGAGACAAGGGTTTTGGGGGAATAGGCATGTGAATAGATCATTGAGAGTCAGCACAAAGTTTGAAGGGGAATTTTGCAAGAGACTCTTAACAACCAGAAGTCAGGATGAGGCGCCCTTGCATATTGGCCAGACTCACTTCTGCTACCACAGTGCCATTAGCAGCATGATGGCAGGGAGGAAGGTTATGCATGGGTCTGACAGCATGAGCTCCCTCTTACCAAGACTGATTTAGCAACTGTTGCTGCTGAATGTTCAAAGATCAAAGATCAAGCAGCAGAGACCAAAGCTAAACACTTTCCAGTGAACCATTTAGTGGTAGATTGATCCCAACCAGAACTTTTCATTCCAGATGGGGGCAAAAAGTCATGCTTAACTGGAATTGATACTTACTTTAGCTAATAGACTGACTTTCTTAATACCTCTGCCAGCACCATCTTCCGAAGGCTTAAAGAATGCCTGCCTTAACCACATGGAAACCTGCATCCATGGCCTTGAAGGGACCCATTTTATGTGAAAGAGGTTTGCCAGTGGACACACAATCATAGGATTCGTTGTCCTTACCATATACCACATTAACTGAAGCAGCTGGCCTAATACAACAATTGAATCGCTTGTTAAAGACTCAGTCAAGGTGCTAGCTCAGGGATAGCTTCTTGTAAGGTTGAAGTGGGGTTGGAGTGTTGTCTTTCAGGATGCAGTATGTGCATTCAGTGGCTGATATCTGATTCTGTGTACCCAACAACTGAAACATGCAGGTTCAGGAAGCAAGAGGTAGAAGTGACAGTGACCCCCTAGGTGTGACCCACTGCCCAAATTTGTTTCCTTCCTCTGTGCTTTAGGCTCCACTGCCTTAGAAGTTCTGGTTCTGCCAGTGGTGCTGGGGGCAGAACAACCCATCAGGAGACACACTGAGGGCTCCACTGAACTACTGCTTGGTTGTTTTGGGCTTCTGCTCCTGGTGGACCAGCAGGCAGATAAAGGAGTTAGAGTATTGTCCCAGGTCTGCTTGGTCCTGTTTACCATAAAAGTACTAGGGGTCTGCTGTTCTGAAACTCAGAAGATTTGCTGAAACACCTCCTAGTGATCCCATGCTCATTGATAACTGTTTTGACTACTGCCAGTTTGTAGACAAATCCCAAATCTGTTCTCCCCAGCCCTAATGTCAGCACCAAAATGGCTCTATTAATGCCTATTGGAAATGTTTATGAATCATATGAAAAAATACAGAATTACATTCTGTATATTAAGATTTGTATTTTTATCTCTATTCAGTTTTAGTTCTTTATTTTTCTTGGAATTATATATTTGCTAATACAAAATTGAATTGAGGAATTGAGAATTTGAGAGTAAGAAGACTTTTTCCTGAAAAATATTCCAACTTCTTGCTCCATATAGTTTCTCAGCATTATCTTAAAGTGCTTAGATCAAAACATTTCTCACATGAGAAAAATACACAGACACACATATACATGTGTATATATGTATATGTATATGTGACAGAAATATCAAAAAGCTATCAAATATGATGTAAAAGGCCCTCTTTGACCTGAATGTTGTCCCCACACTAGGCATTTCTCAAGGGTCTCTCCACTTGGTATTTTGTACCACTCCCAAAGTGATTCTACCAAATATACTGTATTGCTTCTTATGTTCATGCCTAGAAAGTCCTCCCTGATGTCATGTTCCACCCTCTTTCCCTATATGATGTAAAAGGCCCTCTTTGACCTGAATGTTGTCCCCACGCTAGGCATTTCTCAAGGGTCTCTCCACTTGGTATTTTGTACCACTCCCAAAGTGATTCTACCAAATATACTGCATTGCTTCTTATGTTCATGCCTAGAAAGTCCTCCCTGATGTCATGTTCCACCCTCTTTCCC
>NW_007728198.1:188209-191161 GCF_000696425.1 Galeopterus variegatus | reverse complement strand
ATTGCTTCTTATGTTCATGCCTAGAAAGTCCTCCCTGATGTCATGTTCCACCCTCTTTCCCTCCCCACTGTCCCCATTTAGTCAGTCTGTGCTGAACTCATCATGAAATCATTAGGTTGTCTTCTTCGTTAGTCTTAAACTTATGCAAAAAAAAGATTGTGCATTTAAAAAAAAATCTTTTGTAACTATAGCACTATGGCTGGCACATAGGAGGTATCAATGAATGAATTACATGTACAGATAAGGAATTATAATTCTTTCTGCTTTATTTATCCCTATAAAAGAATGGGAGAAAACGAATGACTATGACTTCTTAGCAGTCAAAAATGTATCTGGGGGAATGCAGAGGCCCCCTTAATCTCTTTTAGAGAGGTAGAAAGATACAGAATTTGGTAAAAGGATTTCATAGTACAAGGAATTCATGAAAGCATTGTAATGTTATCACTGCCTTGAGTTGGTATGTACTTATAAATAATTTATATTCAATTTTAGATTGCAGAGGAGGGATCCATCATTTCATGTGTGGTGGAGAGAACCAGGGGAGCTCTGGATTATGTGCGTGTTTTTTACACCATCTCACAGATCGAATCTGATGGCATTAATTACCTTGTTGATGATTTTGCTAATGCCAGTGGAACTATCACATTCCTTCCTTGGCAGAGATCAGAGGTAAACCCTTCCTTCTTTGTTTCTTTGAAAGCCTCCTGGAAAGCTTTTCCTGATGTGTTTGTTCTGTAATTTCTTGGCAGCTTCTTGCTATTTAAGCAACTTGAAATATTTAGGAGATTACGTATATATAATTGTATAAAGTATTTTTGTATTTCTTTATGCAAAAGGAAAATTAATTTTGCATAATATTTTGAATAACATGTGTTATCATTTTATTTGTTCTTTAATCACAATATAATAAAAATGGTATAGCTTGAAGGTATATCATTATGGGTTTTTTTAAATTACTGATACAATGGGAAAACCACAGAATTCTTAATGGTACTCTTCCAATCAGCCAATGAGAAATTCTTGTAACTATAATCTTATTTGTTTTATTTTTTATTTATTTATTTATTTATTTAAAAGATGACCGGTAAGGGGATCTTTACCCTTGACTTGGTGTTGTCAGAACCATGCTCACCCAGTGAGCAAACCGGCCATCCCTATATGGGATCTGAACCCGTGGCCTTGGTGTTATCAGCACCGCACTCTCCCGAGTGAGCCACAGGCCGGCCCTTATTTGTTTTAAATTGGGAGAAATTAGGTAAGTTTTTCTGTGTTCCAAAAATACAAGTGACCTCCAGTGTCATTAAAAACTTTTCATGTCTCATTTCTGAATAAATGCTCCATAAATAAGTGACAATTCCTGTAAGTGAAATTGGGATGAGGCTTCCTCCTATATCAGAATTTTTAATGCTCTTTTTATTGGTCATGTTGTAATATTCATATCAGTATAATTTTTTACATGAAAATATAAATAGCTTGTAGATCACCAGGGATACATAGTAAATTAATTTAAGGCTTTCAGATAATAAATAATCCTTGAAGAAGTTTTTGAGTTACTTAGGACTTAGTTGGATGAAGAAAGATAAAACTGAGGGATGATTTAAAATATTCTTAAGATTTAAAAAATTAAATCTAAGGAAGAGTGATCAAATCTCTATAATTTGGGGGAAGAAGGAAACAAATTAAATAGCTTACCTCAGAACAGAAATATTCAAACAGTAGTCTGCAGACAGGTCCACGATAAATGTTTTACTATACTTTGGTAAAATGAGGAAAATTAGGATGACTAGTAAGTTTTCATAACACTAAAATTATTCCTTTTATAGGACTGCATTTTATTCTGATGCTTTGTCTTTTTCACCTCTTTCTTGGATTTAATGTATTCTTTCTTTTATCAAATAATGATAAGAGTATATGGTAATTTTTAATGCTCCTACTTGGCAAAGCAGACTTCATACCCAAATTTTCTCATGGAAAATTTACCAGTTATGAAATAAAAATAAAAATATAACTGGAAATTATTATTTTATACAGTAGATTCATGTATATTCTCTTTTGGAAGAGATAAGAGTTAATCGGTTTGCTTAGGAAGACAGTTGTAAATGTCCCAGTTGTAAACAACATTGTTTAAAATATTTTCTTCCATAATTTTTAAATTTCATTTTTCCTTTAGTTCAAGAATAATGGCATGATTTGGGTAATAGTTGTCATGTTTCCACTTCTCTGAGTACGTTGGCCGTGCCATATATTACTTCTTAATTAAAAATATGATTAAAATGAACATTAAGAATCAAAATCAGATTTTACCTCATACCTACCAAATCAAAATTTCTAGGAAAACTACATAAAAAATTTTTTTTATTGTGTATCTTTGAAGTTTAAAATCTGGAAACTTCAAATATACACAATGTATACAAATATACATAATATATATAATCTGTATAAACTGGTTTCTCTGGGTGCTTTTAGGTCCAACGACCAGTGTTTTGGAGACTGCATTTGTATTTAGAGTTTGTTTTCAGACTGTCACCACTCTCCTTTCTGGGAGAAGTCAAGAAGTCGCCCTTCCCTCCTGATCCCTCGGCATGCTGAGTCATAAGGCCTGCATCTTCTATCTCCAGACAAACCTTGAATCCATTCATTTTTTGTATCTCTTTTGTTACTGTATTAGTTCAGAATTTCATTATTTCTGGTCAGTCACTTTCTGACTCATCCTCTTGCATCCTTTCTTGCTGTGTCTGCTCTCTTTACATTCTGCTATGGTGCTTAATCTGAAACAGAGTTCTCATTTTTCAGTCCCCCATTTCTGATTCTTCAATTTATGTCCACTGTCTATGGAATGAAGTACAGATTTTTTTTATGATAGCAGAAAAGGTCCCTGTGATCTGATCCCTGATGTTCATCCAGCCTTTGCTCCTACCAGCCTTAGTGGTCTCATTACGGTTCCCTGGGTGC